>NC_057798.1:5762470-5861286 GCF_018294505.1 Triticum aestivum
TACCTTATATCATTTCACACACAAAGGTGACACATTCCCTCTCAGAACCACAAGCCTTCTTGAGAGAAGCTCCGGTTTGCAAGAAGATTATACCAAAATTAGTCCTATTCAGCCAAAAATTTACGACAACTTGATAGTACCATGACATGACACCATGTCAAGTTTCATGATTTCCAGGTGTGTTTTGGACTTACAAGAATTTTATAACCAAGTTTCTCAATGTTCCCAGCCGAGCCACGACGCCCAGACGTTTGAATTTTATTCCCATTTCTTACATAGTACCTAGAAATTCTCCCGAGGACACACATGTTATTTTTCAACCAACTTTGCTACACCATAGCGTGTCCTTGCAGTTCAAATTTGAATTATGCACATTAAATGTCCAGAAACTCAATTAATGTATAAAAAAGGCCAAATGAACCCGGAATAATTCCAAAAATTAACAAAATGTAAACTCTGGTTCACCAGAGCATTTGTAATCATATAAAAAGGGACACGACTCTTTCTTGTGGTGGGAATTGATTTGTTTTGTGTTGTAGTTGAGGGAAGTGCGAATTGATTTGGTACTGTACAGGGTAATCTTGTTCTCCTTTTTTTTACATTTTCTTGTAGTTTTTTCAATGACATTTATAGCAATATAGTAAAAGGGACATGACTCTCTTGTGTCTTTTAGGAATTGTTTTTTGTACACGTTAAGTTTGTTCTGCCGAACATGGGTTCCGCGCCTTGTTATCCTGAAATTTCAAGCTCGAGAATCTTTTGTCTCTTCTACTGTGAAACTACCGCCTCTTCAACCCGTGTCGTGCCTTGTTATCCCAAAATTTCGATGCGCGCGAAAACTCCCTCCTCATCCAAAATCGGCCCCCCAGCCCAGGCACGCGAAATCCCCCTTTTACCCCTCAGACGGAAATGCCGCCTTGACGTCGCGTGGTCAAAACTGGTGGGGGTACGTTCATAACTTACCCTACATTTCGGACAAACGCGTCACTAAGCCATGGCTCCCCCTACCTTCCCCTTTGCCCCCCATTCGTACACCAAGGACGCCAAAACCAACGAAATCCCACGCTCCTCCGTCGCCCCCGCCCAGCCGGAGACTCTCCCCAGACGATGTCGTCCACCGTAACAGCTCATCGTCCCTCATCCACCTAACCGGATGAGGATCCATCATCGATCTCGTCATCCCGCCGGATCAGCCGCCCCCTCCTCCACCTCCAAGGAGTTGTCCCGACGTTCGCCTCGTCTATCGCGCCACCTCCATCCCCACAGCACCGTCTTGACCTGCCCGGCCGGAACCGCAACACCCTCACCAATTCCTCCAATGAAGCCGAGGCCTACTCGGCGCCACCAAGGAGGTTCTGCACTCACCGCTGCATTTTATCTTTTATTCGTTCTTGCTTCATCGGCGGTGACTTCCACACTGGCACTAGCTGCTGCTGCTCCGGTTCTCACTCGCGCTGCTGCTGGTGCTGCTCCGGCTCTCGCTCGGGCTGCGGCTCCGTTCTTGCTATCGTTCGCGCTGCTGCACTGCTCTTGCTTTCATTTGTGCTGCTTCTCTGCTCTGCTATTGTTGTCGGTCGCGGTACTGCTCCGCTCTTGCTCTCATTCGTGCTGCTGCTCTGCTATTGCTTTCGCTCGCACTGCTGCTGCTGCATGATACATCTCCAACGTATCTATAATTTTTGATTGTTCCATGCTATTATATTACCCGTTTTGGATGTTTATGGGCTTTACTTTACACTTTTATATCATTTTTGGGACTAACCTACTAAACGGAGGCCCAGCCCGAATTGCTGTTTTGTTGCCTATTTCACTGTTTCAAAGAAAAGGAATATCAAACGGAGTCCAAACGGAATGAAACCTTCGGGAGATATCTTTTGGGAACAAACGCAATCCAGGAGACTTGAAATGGACGTCAAGCAGCAAACGAGGCGGCCACGAGGGTGCCCGGCGCGCCCTAAGGGGGTGAGCGCGCCCCCACCTTCATGGGCCCCTCGTGGCTCAACCGACCTACTTCTTCCTCCTATATATATCGACGTACCCTGAAAACATCTAGGAGCACCACGAAAAACTAATTCCACCGTCGCAACCTTCTGTATCCGCGAGATGCTGTCGGTGTACTAGAGTAGGGGTACCCTAGTATCCCGAACTTGTGCACGGCCAGTTGCAGCACCCCGTGACAAGGCTTGCCGGGTGACCGCCAAGGTCCTCCGTGGTTCCTTTGGAGCCATTCAAGAACAAAGTATTCAGGCCAAGGAGACAAGGCCCCGGCAAAAGGAGCTTGCCGGGAAGGTCAACCAAGGCATCTCAAGGAACTTGCCGTGACGTGCCACGCGTCCCGGCGAGGCCCGGGGAGCGACAAGCTTCCGGACGCGACAAGACAACGATCGCGGCAAGGCGCTTGCCGCGGAAAGCTACCACTCTGTACCCGCGCTCTAGCACATCCACCAACGTGTCGCCCTGGGGCCTTTCCAGGCGCGCGTGGCAAGAGGCTGTGCAGCCAACGGTGCGCGGTGGCAAGCGACGCTGACAAGATTGCCATCGTGGCGAGCGGTGGTGTCCCTGACGGTCCCTTTTTGCACTATTTGGGCGACGCAGACGGGCATTTAATGCCTTTGTCCCCTGCCGTCAGGGTTAGGTATGATACACTGTACAGGTAGTTGTACCAACCGCAATTCCTTTTCCATTTTTACCCTTGTCTACGTTGCCACCTGTCGGAGACCCCTTTAGCATATAAAAGGAGGCCCATGCGCAACGTAGAGGGGGTTCGAAGGCAGAAAAACACTCATGCTCGGTCTCATTAGCAGCTAGGGTATACTGTAGCACTCAGCGCTCCCGAGCAAGAACTCAATACACTCAGACATGCAGCAGTAGGAGTGTTATCTCTCCGGAGAGCTCCGAAGCTGGGTAAACTGCTCGTGTGCTTCGCCTCGATCCGCTCTTCGTGTGATCTCCGCCCCCCCGCCGAATCGAAAGGGGCTCGGTCCGCCGGTCCCATAGGTGTTCGTGGATCAGTTTCCCCGACATCTTTGGCGTGCCAGGTAGGGGGCGTCGAGGTTTGTGTGAACCTGATCCGGCATTCACATGAGCTAGTTCTTCATCTTCTTCACCGACATGCCACTGAAGAAGAAGGCTTCGGCGGCGGCTGTTCCGTCCACGTCGATCCCACCACCACCGGAGCAAACGGGTGGTGGGGTAGACGCCGGCGGAAGAACGGGCGTCGACGAGGGAGCTCACGGTGCTGCCAGGTCCAAGGACAAGGCTGCGCAGACCTCGGCGTCCGTACATGCACCGCACCCATCTCAGGAGGCGCAGGACCGACAACGTCATGGTATTCGCAGTGCCATACGTTCGTTGGACCAAGATCAAGCTGGTGGATCTCGGGGTGCTCAAGACCGGCATGCACGCCAACATGCTGGCACGAGCGAGACACGGTCGCCTGGACGGGATACTGCTCCTTCTAACATAGTTAGAAGTCCGAGCATATCCCGCTCCTCGCACCGTTCGCCACTGCCGCCCACCACTCCAGCAGAAGCTTTGGCGCGAGCTCAACTGCTCCTGGATAACCCTCCAACGGCAGACAAGATCGACGAATGGAGGGCCACCATTCAGAATCTCATCGGCTTCGCCAACGGCGACACTCCGCGGCAGCCGAGTACATCGCTGCCGCGGCAGGACTGCCAGGCATGAGCCGATGGCGACGAAACCGGTGGGCGTGCGACCACCATGCACTCTCCACCCCGAAGGCCAAGATCGCCGACTCACCGGATCCACCTCGACAGCGACTCCACCGCATCATCAGATCCACGAGCTCGTCGCGATCAGCGCCAAGTTCTTCACGAACGACAGCAAGAAGACGCTCGTACTCGCATCGAGCGCCGAAGAGAAGCGCGGCGTCAATCGGACCAGCGCGCTGGTCCCTCTGTCGACATGCATGCACTAGGGGAACCAGGCGACTTGCCGTACACGGCAGGTTGCCCTGCGTTCACTCGTGAGCTGCGGCAAGTCCAGTGGCCCAGCACGAAGAATTTCAAGCCAGACGTACCAGAGAAGTACGACGGCAAGTCGCATCCGTCGGAGTTCCTCAGCATCTACACCATCGCGGTGCAAGCTGCCAGGGGGCGGGACGACAAGATCCTGGCCAACTACTTCCCGCTGGTGCTCAAGCCCAATGTCAGATCCTGGCTCATGCACTTGCCGGACAACTCCATATCCTCCTGGGCAGACCTATGCCATCAGTTTGTCGGCGCCTTTACAGGCGGCCACAAGCCTCATGGCCAAGAGAGCGACCTTCATCTGCTCGCGCAGAAGGAAGGAGAGCCCCTGCACAAGTACATTCAGAGATTCAGCCGCGTATAGCACAACATCCTAGATGTCCAACCTGCCGCGGTAATCAGCGCGTTCCATCAGAACATGCGAAACCGTAGGATGCGGGAGGAGATGGCGATGTGCAAGATCAGACACGTCAGTGAGCTATATGCCCTGGCCGACAAGTGTGCACATGCTGAGGAAGGGAGGAAACTCCCCGGAGAGAATACAGAAGCAGGAGGATCTGATAGTGAGGAGGCTGCCCCGGCAAAGAAAAACCGGCGGCGGAACAACAGGAAGAAGAAAGGCAAAGATGTGGTAGTCGTTGAGCAGTCCGGCAACGGAGGTGGCGCCAAGAAAGCCAAAGCTGGTAGCTCCGGCGAGGAGATTGCCGCAGGCACCAACTACCAGGCTGTGGCGGTCGCCGACAAGCAGGACGACATCAACAAGCAGTACTGCAAGATCCACCGCACCAAGGGCCATGACCTCCAGAGCTGCAGTAAGGTCGAGCAGCTTGTCGAGCAGCAAAAGGCTGAATACGAGCGACGCGACAAGGAGAAGGCCCAGGAAGGTGCTGGAGGAGCCGGCAAGAAACGCCCCGGCCGAGGAGGACGCCGCGGCAAGGCCAAGCAGCGGCAAGGAGACAGACCTCCCCGCGGCCGCGAGAAGGATGAAGGTGACGACGACGATGAAGATATGGATGATGACGAGACCGATGAGCAGGAGTTCCAGAAAGCCACAGAGCTCCTGTGCGTTGACGGCGGTGCTTCTCTGCATACTTCACACCGCCAGCTCAAGCAGTGGGTGCGGGAAGTCAATGCGGCAGAACCACCCGTCGAGTCACGCAAGCCTCTGAAATGGTCCAGCACGCCTATCATCTTTTGATATTGAGGACCACCCTGATCGCATAACTACGGTCGGGTGCTTGCCGATGTTGGTTTCACCAACTATCCGCAACCTCAAGGTCACTAAGATGCTAGTTGACGGCGGGGCCGGCTTGAACCTGATCTCCTCCGCGGTACTCCAGAAACTCCAGATCCCTGATGGCGAGCTCGAAGATACCGGCACATTCCAAGGAATCAATCTGGGAAGGAGCAAGCCGAAGGGAAAGATCACGTTGCCAGTGACATTTGGCAGCGAGTTGAACTTCAGGACTGAGAGGGTCACTTTTGACGTTGCTGACTTTCCATTGCCTTACAATGGGATACTCGGTCGTCCAGCACTCGCCAAATTCATGGCAGCCTCTCACTATGCATACAACATGCTGAAGATGCCAGGCCCGATAAGTGTCATCTCTCTCCCTGGCGACAAGAAGGATGCTCTTATCTACGCCGACAAGATCTACCGGGAAGCAGCGGCCGCAACAGATCGCAAGTCACTTGCCGTTGAAGCTCCCGGGGCGAAGAAGAAGACCAAGTCCGGCAAGAGTTGTGATGCCCACTCCGGCAAGCGCACCTCTTCGGAGTGCTGCGCTACCATCGAGGACGCACCATCAAGCTCCACCGGCAAGTGTAAGAAGACAATGGCAGCTCCACCAAAGACCAAGAAGGTGTCCGCCAAGGAGGATGGCACTGGTGGTACCTTCACCATCAGTGCCACTCTCAACCCTAAATAGGAAAGCGCGCTCATTGCTTTCCTGCGGGCGAACGTCGACGTATTTGCGTGGCAACCGTCTGACATCCCCGATGTTCCCAGGAAAGTAATCGAGCACCATCTTGCCGTCTGTCCTCATGCGCGGCCCGTCAAGCAGAAAGTCAGGAAACAGGTAGTGGAGCTCCAAGAATTCATCGCAGAAGAAATCAAGAAATTGGAAGCAGCAGGCCTTGTCAGAGGAGTGCTCCATCCTACGTGGTTGGCCAACCCTGTAGTCGTGCGCAAGGCAAACGGGAAATGGAGGCTTTGTATCGACTTTACCAATGTCAATAAAGCTTGTCCCAAAGACCCATTTCCCTTGCCGCGCATCGACCAGATTGTTGACTCCACGGCCGGATGTGACTTGCTTTCATTTCTTGATGCATACTCAGGATACCATCAGATCTTCATGGCAGAAGAGGATGAGGAGAAGACCGCATTCATCACCCCATGTGGCACATACTGTTTCGTACGGATGCCTTTCGGTTTAAAGAATGCTGGTTCAACATTTGCAAGGGTAGTCCATGACGCTTTTGAGCCGCAAATACACAGAAATGTGGAAGCCTACATGGATGACATAGTGGTCAAGAGCAAGGACAAGGCGACTCTGATTCAAGATTTAGACGAAACCTTTGCAAATCTGTGCAAGATCAACCTCAAGCTTAACCCCGAGAAGTGTGTGTTTGGAGTCCCCTCCGGCAAGCTTCTCGGGTTCTTCGTGTCTCAGCGGGGAATTGAAGCCAATCCCGACAAGATCAAGGCCATTGAGCAGATTGAAGCACCAAAGCGCGTCAAGGATGTACGAAGACTTGCCAGTTGCGTAGCTGCTCTCAGTAGGTTTATCTCTAGGTCTGCTGAGCGCGCCCTGCCATTTTTCAAAATATTGAAAAAGGCAGGTCCAATGAAATGGACTCCGGAAGCGGAGGCTGCACTGCAGGACTTAAAGAGATACCTGTCCTCCACTCCAACACTTGTCGCACCTAAGCCATAAGAGAAGTTGCTGCTATATATAGCGGCAACCAATCAAGTGGTTAGTGTTGCGTTAGTAACAGAGAGGGAGGCGGATGATGAGCCAGCAACCACGGCAGATGCATCCAGCGACAAGCAGGGGACTTCACCGGCAAGCTCTGGTCCCGACAAAGATGGATCTGCGCAGGCGCGTGAGAAGATGCAGAAAAGAATGGTGTAGCGCCCAGTTTACTTTGTTAGTTCCCTTCTGCAGGGGGCTAGGTCAAGGTACTCTGGTGTGCAGAAATTTCTTTTCGGCCTTCTCATGGCCTCAAGAAAGCTGCGCCATTACTTCCAAGCACATGAGATCACAGTCGTCACTCGTTTTCCATTGAAGAGGATACTGCAAAATCCAGAAGCAACAGGCAGGATTGTCGAGTGGGCACTGGGACTGTCAAGCTTTGGCCTCAAGTTTGAGAGCACTTCAACTATCCAAAGCAGAGCATTGGCGGAGTTCATAGCAGAGTGGACGCCAACACAAGATGAAGAAATTCCAGAAACAAGCATCCCCGTCAAGGAAGCAAGCAAAGAGTGGCTGATGTACTTTGATGGTGCCTTCTTGCTGCAAGGCGCCGGTGCGGGCGTGCTACTTGTTGCACCCACTGGAGAGCACCTCAAGTACGTAGTCCAGATGCACTTTCCCAAGGAGCGAGCAACGAACAATACCGTAGAGTATGAAGGTTTGCTTGCCGGTCTCAGGATCGCAGCAGACCTTGGGATCAAGAAGCTCATTATCAGGGGTGACTCACAGCTTGTCGTCCGCCAAGTGAACAAGAATTATCAGAGTCCGTTGATGGAAGCTTACGTTGATGAAGTGAGAAAGCTAGAAGAGCACTTTGACGGCCTACAGATGGAACATGTTCCAAGAGCTCAGAATGACATTGCCGATGGCCTGTCGAAGTGCGCTGCACTTAAGTTACCTGTGGAATCAGGGATCTTTGTGCTCAAACTGACTCAACCGTCTGTAACGCCATCAACTGGACAGAGCAAGAAGAGGAAGTTGATTTCTGGTGACTATTTTCTGGCAGAGCTCCCTGAAACCGCCGCCAAGAAGGTCCTCAAGATCAACACCAAGGGTGCTGAAGAGCAGTCTACTCCGGCAAGCCCTAGGGTTTGTTCCGTTGAAGCAGACGCTCCCGACAAGTTTTGCTCCGGCAAGCTTGCCGGGGAACGTCAAGCCCCGGCTGAGCCGCAGGTTCTCGCCGTAGAAGCGGATGTTCCCGCAGCAGCAGATGTGCCTTTAGTCCTTGTTGTCGAGCCGCAAGCTCCAACATGGGCACAGCAGATTGTCCGTTTCCTTCAGACAGGAGAACTTCCCGAAGAGCAAGAAGAAGCGGAAAGAGTAGCCCGGCAGTCAAGTATGTACCAGTTTGTTGACAACACACTGTACAAAAGAAGACTCAACGGCGTGAAATTGAAGTGTATTCACCGGGAAGACGGACAAAAGCTGTTGGCAGAGATACATGGAGGCATATGTGGTCACCACATTGGCGCAAGAGCACTTGCCGGCAAAGCGTTCCGGCAAGGTTTCTTTTGGCCGACAGCCCTCCAGGATGCAACTGCACAAGTAACCAAGTGTGAAGCGTGCCAGTTCCATTCCAAGCAGATACACCAGCCAGCTCAATCTCTCCAGACGATCCCTTTATCCTGGCCATTTTCGGTCTGGGGGCTCGACATCCTCGGCCCCTTTCCCCGAGCTGTCGGGGGCTTTGAGTACTTGTACATTGCAATCGACAAGTTCACGAAGTGGCCGGTAGTGGAAGCAGTGAGGAAGGTGACAGCACAGTCAGCAGCCAAGTTCTTCAGGTCGATTGATTGCCGCTTCAGGATCCCTAACAGGATCATCACCGACAACGGCACGCAATTCACGAGCCGCACCTTCATGCAGTACGTCCAAGATCTTGGCGCCAAGGTCTGCTTCACTTCTGTTGCTCATCCGAGAAGTAACGGGCAAGCGGAGAGGGCGAATGCTGAAGTGCTGCGCGGGCTCAAGACCAGGACTTTCGACAGGCTGCGCAAGTGCGGAAAGAACTGGATTGAGGAGCTGCCGGTGGTTCTTTGGTCGATCAGGACGACGCCAAATCGAGCCACTGGCCAGACACCTTTCGCTCTAGTCTATGGAGCAGAGGCAGTTCTCCCCATGGAACTCGTATACGGGTCACCTCGAGTGCTCGCTTATGATGAGCTTGAGCAAGAGCAGCTGTGACAAGATGACGCGCTGCTCCTTGAGGAGGACCGTCTTCAGGCCGCTGTACGAGCTGCTCGATACCAACAAGCTTTGCGCCGCTACCATAGCCACAAAGTTAATGCCAGAAGTCTCGAGGAAGGCGACCTTGTTCTTCGGCGCGTTCAGTCCGCCAAGAATTCCAACAAGTTGACGCCGAAGTGGGAAGGCCCTTACCGGGTGAAACGAGTCACTAGGCCTGGCGCTGTCCGCCTTGAGACCGAAGATGGCATTCCGGTGAGCAACTCCTGGAACATTGAGCATCTTCGTAAGTTTTACCCGTAGGGCGCGGTTGCCGGAACCTGTTCCGGCAACCACCTTTTGTACAAGTCTTGCTGATGTTGCATGTAATCCTTTGTACGAAGCCGGGCACAGACCCCATGCATAACTAAAGCTCATGTGCTCCGCACATCTTGTCAATTTCATGCTTTCTACTTTTTTTGCATGCGTTATCTGACACTTTGTGCAGCGCCTACCCCCGGTAAGCAATAACGAGCCGTAAGGCTCCATATCTTTATTTTCTCTTCTTTCTCTTTCTCAAAGAAAGGAAGGATCCCTCGCCCACAAGTTTTCCGGGGGGGAAGGAGAAGATAATGGTGTGGACCAAGCGTCGTTCGAGGAAGTTTCGCCTTACCGGGAAGCAAACGACATAAAAGCTAAGTTGCTAAAGTTTGAGCAATCAGTTTTAAAATTTTTAAGTTATCTTCCTCGAACGACCGTGCTTTGTATGGAAAACCTGTGTGTGGAGGAACCAACTCGTAGCTAGTTGTGCCCTTACTTTGTTTCGAGTCCGCTCAACAACTTAAGGGAGCTGCGACTAGTTGCGACAAGGTTTCTTGTCGGTAGCGGCACCGCCAGCAGGCTGCTGACGTCCCGCACTCAGCGCTCGCGGCTAAGGTGCCTGCGCCGACAAGTTCCCTAAAAGCGTAGGGCAAAAACATACAAAGGAAGGAATCAAGTAAAGGAAATAACATAGCAATTGCTACCCAAAATAGAGTCATATTACAAGATAGCTTGTCGCAGCTGTAACAGATTGTTCTCATAACATGACCAGCAGCGACAAGAAAAAGAGAAAACGGGCAGCCTAATCTACGCGATCGCCCTCAACCCTGTTGATCCCGCTCACCTTGTCCACAATGGGTGCGACAAGGGTCTTGAGCGCTTCCAGATCAGCATCCGGTGGCAAGGTCCTGAGGACGTTGGTGAGGTTGAGGCCTGGGTTGCAGAAGGCCACCTTCACCAGCACCTTTTGAAGAGCTCCCGCGCAGATCTTGCGCGACTCATCGGCCAGCTGCTTTGGGATCTTCTCCCGGAGTCGCTGGAGGGCCGTCGCCACGCCTTTGAAGAACAAGCTGAGCTTGGCGCTGGGTTGGAGGTGCTCATCGGAGGAATACCCGAGATCCTCCATCCCCAGCTGCGCCAGCTCCCTGTCGATGGCTGCGGCAACCTCCACGAGACCCTCGGTCCAGTGCTCCACATTCTCCCTAAAAGTGTTCTGGGCGGCAGCAGCACTCGCCAGCAGCGCCTCATCAGCCTTGATCTTCTCCTTGAAGGCCACCTCCTGCTCCCTGGCGCCGTCCAGCGTCTTGGTCAAAGTAGTCAGCTTCAACTCAAGATCTGCGTTGGAGTCCTTGGCGGCGCTAAGCTCCTTGCTCCTCTCGGCGAGACGACCCTGCAGCTCGCCAAGGGTGTAGGCGTCCTTCTCGCGCTCACGCTTGAGCGCAGCAAGCTCCTCGCCGCTCACTTTGATATCGGCCTCCAGTTGCGCCACCTTCGTCTCCAGCTCCTTCTTGGCGGCCTCGGCAGCTGCGGCAGCATCCTCTGCTTCCTTGGGAGCCCCGCCGAATGTTTGCTCACGTGCGGCAAGATCCTCTTCGTGGCTGTCAAGGTTAATCTTTCACTGCGCCAACTCGCCTTCCTGCGCAGACAGCTTCTCGGCAGCAAGCCGCTGTTGCTCTTCAACTTCAGCCTTCTCGAGGAGGAAGGCTTTCCGCTCATCGGCGAGTTGCTCCCGCTCCTCTGCCAGGGACCGGAGAGCTTCCTGGTTGAGGCCCCGGAGCTCCTCCGCGCGCTTCTCGATGTCCACTCCCGCCTTCGTGACAAGCGCTTCTCGAGATACCAGCTTGGCCTGTCGGACGCGGTAGAGCGACAACATCTTCCGCAGCAGCTGCTCCTCCTCAGGCTCGCCGCTGCTGCTGCTCGGCGCGTCGACCAGCGTCAGCCCAGCGGAGGCGAGCAACTCTTCATCAAAGATTTCTCCTTCGATCGGCGCCCTGGAGCTCGACGCCCAGGGGAGCTTGATGAAGACGCCATCGCCGGCCTTCAAATAGGCGCCGGGCTGGGGCTCTTCGGAGCCTGACACTGCAGCAACGGCGGAGGGATCGGCGGTCGGCGTAGCGCTTGACGCTCCTGCGGCCTCGGGGCCGTAAGTGCGATCGCCGGATCCCTCGCAAGCTTCTGCGGCGGCAGCTTTGGCAGCCTCTCCGCCGGCGGGCTCATCAGCGCCGACTTCTTCTTCGGTGACAGGGGCGTCGTCGGTATTGCCGCGCGGGTTCTCCTCGCCGGCGACCTCGGTTTCCATCGGCTCCGTGGCAGATGGACCTGACGACCGGAAAAGGGAGAAAAGTCAAGCAAATATTCAAAAATAAAATCAAAAGAAGAAGAACCCAAGGGAAGTTTTCAAGCAAGAGGATTACCTATACTAGGATCTACAGTCGTGGTCTCCACCACCGGGGGGTCGCTGGTGCTGTCCCTTGCCGGAGAACTGTCCCTTGCCGGAGACTTCTCCCTTACCGGAAAATTCTCCCTTGCCGAAGAACGCTCCCCTGTCGGGGAATCCTCCCTTGGCGGTGTAGTCGAAGCAAATGGCATGTCGGGAGCGGCTTCAGGGCACTCGTGGTGAGACTGCTCGGCTCCTACGCAAACCAATAGTCAGATGTCAGCAAAGAAAGAGCTCCCATGCGCGCCTAACAGCAGGAAGTAAACCATATACTTACGCTGGGGGCTGCGCTGGGGGCTGCTTTGGGGAATAGTTGCCGGGTCCGGCAAGGTGGTCTCGGACACACCCCCTGCTGTCGCGGTGGGTTCGTCCTCGATGACAATTACCGGGACCTTGGCTCTCTTCGCCGCTCTCTGGGCCAAAGTCCTGAAAAGGAATGGGTTCGGAGTAAAGCAAATTAGATACAAGACAAAACAGAAAGAATTGAAGAACTACAAGTACAGCAAAGAATCTTACTCTTCCTCTTCCTTGTCGGAGCTGAGCGCGGAGAGGTCGAAGTCCGGCCCACCTTCGGCGCGACAAGGCAGAGGAGTAGGTTCCGTTAGCCACTTGGCGGAAGCAGAAGCGGTGGTCCGAGAGGGCCCCGCTCCAGTTGCCGCAGCGGTGTGAGGTGCTCCCGCGGCAACAGTGCTTGCCACGGTGGAGCGCGTCGCGCGGCGCGGCGGCTGTTGACCCGTCTGCCGCCCCTCTACATCCCCGGCCTTGAGGAGACGCCTTCTTGGTGGAGCTGGGGGCTCCACTTGCGACGAGCTGTCTGAAGGTGAGAAAGAGGAGGAGTCGATCTTCAACGAGTCGCTCGCACCCTCGGCGGGCTCGCTCGACTCAGCTTCAGGCCCGACAAGCTCTCCCTCGCCGGCAAGCTCCTCTCGCTCGGCAAGGCTTGCTGCCTCTGCTGCCTCTGCCTCCTCCACGGTGAACCCAAACTCGCCCGCGGCAGCGGCTGCCGCCGCCTCTTCCAGCCTAGTGGCGATGCGCTGCATCTCCGCATCGGTGGTGTCGTGAGTAAGGCTCTTCTGTTCATCGGAGCGGACCGGCAGTTCTACCAAGCCGTCAAAAAACTCCTGCACGACGTCGTCTGCAGGCTCTTGCCAAGTTGGGACAATTCCATGTGAATCGCACAACGGCATTATTGCACGGATGCGATCGAGCGAGGAGTTGTTGCACAGCGGAACGACACCCCTCGGCAACCTGAATATTTCGGGATGTTGAGGATCGTGCTTGAACAGTTCCAGGAGCATCACGTCCAGTTCCAGGACAGTGTAGTTGAAGTTGAGGCCCGGGCGCAGCCTCATGATATCCGCCGCATTCTGGAACTCCCAGGCGGGTCTCCTCCTCTCCTGCAGGGGGGCGATGCGGCGGCAAAGAAAATCTGTGCCAACGGCGCCTACGGTGAGCCCGGCAAGCCTGAGGCGTAGGATCTGGGTGACGGCAATCTTCAGCCTATCGTCTTCCGGGGCCATGTTGCTCCAATCGTTGCCGCGCGCTACTGGGGCTTGGCGCTGGGCGGTAAATGGCTGCGGGTTCTCCTCGACAATCCAGCACCAGTCTGCTCTCCATTCATCCCACTTGCTGCGGAGCTCTCCCTCCAGATAAGCTTCCTTCTTGCCAGTTCTCGAGATCCAGGCGATTCCGCTAGATAAAGGCTCCCCTCTCTCAACTCGGGGCATAAAGAAGTGGCGAAAAAGAGCTACATTTGGATAGACTCCGACAAAGTTTTTGCAGAGATGTGTGAAAACTGCCATGGTCAGAACGGCGTTGGGGGTGAAGTCAAGGAGGCGGAACCCGTAGGTGTTCATAATGTCACAGAAAAACTCAGAGAAAGGTGGGCAGAGCTCGTAGTAGAAGAACAACGCGAAGAAGGGATATCCATTCGGAGCCAGTTCCGAAGCGGCAGCTGAGAGTACCTTCGTGCGCGGATGCGCTCGCGTCTCCGTCGACCAGAAGAGGTAGTAATACTCCCTCAGCTCCTTCGCGGAGAGCTGAGGGGGGAAGGTTGCCCGCTCCTTTCGCAGTGCCGCGAGCCGCTGCGCCTCGGCCGACTTCACAACCTTCCCGGCTTTCGGAGCCATGGCGGAGGTGGTGAGAGAGATCGACGGTGTTGGTGGTGCCGGTGGCGATGGGGGGCGGAGCGCTGCTCTCTTTCAGCTTTGGGAAGAAGGGGGGAGCGGCAGAGGTTTTTGAGATTGGAATAGCAACCGGCGAGATGGGCGAACTGCCCCTGTTTCCCCTGCTTATAAAGAGGGAGGGGCGGACTTTCCGTCTTTCCGAATAAAGAAACCACCCACGGTCTCTCCCACGACGCCGCATTCGACGCGTGCCATTCGGGGAGGGCGCGGTGGATACAGAGTGAGATACGGCGTAACCCAGGCTGCGCGTCCCCGTGCCCTGTTTTGGGCCTGGCCCAACAGCGCTTGGCACCGTGTGTGGCCCAGGCCCGGGGGCTCCTGTCGGTGTACTAGAGTAGGGGTACCCTAGTATCCCGAACTTGTGCACGGCTAGTTGCAGCACCCCGCGGCAAGGCTTGCTGGGTGACCGCCAAGGTCCTCCGTGGTTCCTTTGGAGCCATTCAACAACAAAGTATTCAGGCCAAGGAGACAAGGCCCCGGCAAAAGGAGCTTGCCGGGAAGGTCAACCAAGGCATCTCAAGGAACTTGCCGCGACGTGCCACGCATCTCGGCGAGGCCCGGTGAGCGACAAGCTTCCGGACGCGACAAGACAACGACCGCGGCAAGGCGCTTGCCGCGGCAAGCTACCACTCTGTACCCGCGCTCCAGCACATCCACCAACGTGTCGCCCTGGGGCCTTTCCAGGCGCGCGTGGCAAGAGGCTGTGCAGCCAGCGGTGCGCGGTGGCAAGCGACGCTGACAAGATTGCCATCGTGGCGAGCGGTGGCGTCCCTGACGGCCCCTTTTTGCACTATTTAGGCGACGCAGACGGGCATTTAATGCCTTTGTCCCCTGCCATCAGGGTTAGGTATGATACACTATACAGGTAGTTGTACCAACCGCAATTCCTTTTCCATTTTTACCCTTGTCTATGTTGCCACCTGTCGGAGACCCCTTTAGCATATAAAAGGAGGCCCATGCGCAACGTAGAGGGGGGTTCGAAGGCAGAAAAACACTCACGCTCGGTCTCGTTAGCAGCTAGGGTATATTGTAGCACTTAGCGCTCCCAAGCAAGAACTCAATACACTCAGACATGCAGCAGTAGGAGTGTTATCTCTCCGGAGAGCTTCGAAGCTGGGTAAACTTCTCGTGTGCTTCGCCTCGATCCGCTCTTCGTGCGATCTCCGCCCCCCGCCGAACCGAAAGGGGCTCGGTCCGCCGGTCCCATAGATGTTCGTGGATCAGTTTCCCCGACAGATGCCATCTTGGAGGCTTCGCTAGCGCTCCACCAGAGGGGGAATCGACCACGGAGGGCCTCTACATCATCTCCAAGGCCTCTCCGATGAGTTGTGAGTAGTTTACCACAGACCTTCGGGTCCATAGTTATTAGCTAGATGACTTCTTCTCTCTCTTTGAATCTCAATACAAAGTTCTCCTCAATCTTCTTGGAGATCTATTCGATGTAACTCTTTTTGCGGTGTGTTTGTCGAGATCCGATGAATTGTGGGTTTATGATCAAGTTTATCTACGAGAAATAATTGAATCGTCTCTAAATTCTTTTATGTGTGATTAGTTATCTTTGCAAGTCTCTTCGAATTATCAGTTTGGTTTGGCCTACTAGATTGATCTTTTTTGCAATTGGAGAAGTGCTTAGCTTTGGGTTCAATCATGTGGTGTCCTTTCCTAGTGACAGCAGGGGCGGCAAGGCACGTATTGTATTGTTGCCATCGACGATAAAAAGATGGGGTTTATATCATATTGCTTGAGTTTATCCCTCTACATCATGTCATCTTTCTTAATGCGTTACTATGTTCTTATGAACTTAATACTCTAGATGCAGGCAGGAGTCGGTTGATGTGTGGAGTAATAGTAGTAGATGCAGAATTGTTTCGATCTACTTGTTGCGGACGTGATGCCTATATACATGATCATGCCTAGATATCCTCATAACTATGCACTTTTCTATCAATTGCTTGACAGTAATTTGTTCACCCACCATAATACTTATGCTATCTTAAGAGAAGCCACTAGTGAAACCTATGGCCCCCGGGTCTATCTTTTATCATATAAGTTTTCCATCTACTTTTATTTGCATCTTTTACTTTCCGATCTATATCATAAAGAACCAAAAATATTTATCTTATCTTATTATCTCTATCAGATCTCACTTTCGCAAGTCACCGTCAAGGGATTGACAACCCCTTTATCGGCATTGGTTGTGATGTTCTTGTTTGTTTGTGTAGGTACGAGGGACTTTTGAGGAGCCTCCTACTGGATTGATACCTTGGTTCTCAAAAACTGAGGGAAATACTTACGCTACTTTGCTGCATCACCCTTTCCTCTTCAAGGGAGAACCAACGCAGTGATCAAGAGGTAGCAAGAAGGATTTCTGGCGTCGTTGCCGGGAAGGTCTTCGCTCAAGTCAAGACATATCAAGTACCCATCACAAAATCATCTCCCTCGCATTACATTATTTGCCATTTGCCTCTCGTTTTCGTCTCCCCCACTTCACCCTTGCCGTTTTATTCGCCCTCTCTTTCCCGTTCTTCTCTCTCTTTCGCTTGCTCCTCGCATTTTGTGCCGTTATGTCTGAAACAGGGGAGATTATCGTTGATATGGACAATAATAATAACATGGAAAATTTTGATGCTCCTGCTGAAGAACCCACTATCTTACATACTAAAAAAATTCGAATAGGTAGTGGTAATATTATTGGAAAAGTGGTTATTCAAGATTTATTTACTTGTGCCGGTGCTTTACCTTCTATGGGTGGTTTTATTCTTCATAGAACTAGTAGTCTTGCGGATGCTATCGCCATGCTTATTGTTGAACTTGAAAGGCATTTTATGCACATGCACCCTTGCATACAAAGGATTTTCCTAGAATTTTCTAATATTGAGCATTCTTCTGTTAAGCGCGCCGCTACCATCTTTTTGGAACATGAGTTCAGATTTATAATAAAAGAGGCCAAAGAAATCTTTGCGCACTATAGGGTGGACGATGGTCGTTCTCCCATAGAGGCAATCCTCTTTGATCAAGAGGAAATAATGCGATTTCAATCTTTAAACTATGTTGCTTTTATTGAAAACCTTAGAAAAAAGGTTCCTACCAATGTTCTAATTGATAGAATTTCCGAACTTAATAATGATTTTTCTATTCGAAATAATGAGTTAGGATATTCTCTTGACCATAGGCTTACAAAATTCTGCCAAAATAATGCTTATAATGATGAATTGGTTGTGCAAGGTGAAGGGCCAAAGGAGGAACCCATACCTCCCGAGATTGATCTTGGGGACTTTGGTTCCATTAAATTTAGACCTTTTGATTACCTTTGCTTGCCTCAAAGAAAACTTGCTGCTAAACGTAGGGAATATGAAATGAGTTTTCGTGATCTATCTTATTATTATGGCAATACTTAGATCTATTCTCGCTTTTATGCCTAGCTAGGGGCGTTAAACGATAGCGCTTGTTGGGAGGCAACCCAATTTTATTTTTTTCCTTGATTTTTGCTTCTGTTTAGTGATAAATATTTCATCTAGCCTATGTTTAGATGTGGTTTTATGTTTTAATTAGTGTTTGTGCCAAGTACAACCTATAGGATAACCTACGGTAATAGTTAATTTGATTCTACTGGAAAACAGAAACTTTTGCGCGCACGAGAATAATTTTAGTAAATCACAGGAACGTGATTTTGCGTTGATTCTTCTTGAAGTAGATCAATAGAAACAATTACCAGGACTTCCTATTTTGGTAGGAGTTTTATAGTTCCATAAGTATTCGAAAGTTACAGATTGCTACAGACTGTTCTGTTTTTGTCAGATTCTTTTTTTCGTGTGTTGTTTGCTTATTTTGATGCATCTATGGCTAGTATCGGGGGGTATGAACCATAGAAAAGTTGGAATGCAGTAGGTTTAACACCAATATAAATAAATAATGAGTTCATTACAGTACCTTATGTGGTGTTTTCTTTCTTGCACTAACGGAGCTTAGGAGATTTCCTGTTGAGTTTTGCGTTGTGAAGTTTTCACGTTTTGGGTAAAGATTTGATAGACTGTGGAATAAGGATTGGCAAGAGCCAAAGCTTGGGGATGCCCATGGAACCCCAAGATATTCAAGGACAACTAAAAGCCTAAGCTTGGGGATGCCCATGGCACCCCAAGATATTCAAGGACAACCAAAAGCCTAAGCTTGGGGATGCCCCGGAAGGCGTCCCCTCTTTCGTCTTCGTCTATCGGTAACTTTACTTGGAGCTATATTTTTATTCGCCACATGATATGTGTTTTGCTTGGAGCGTCCTGTATGATATTAGTCTTTGCTTTTTAGTTTACCACAATCATCCTTGCTGTACACACCTTTTGGGAGAGACCCACATGATTTGGAATTTATTAGAATACTCTATGTGCTTCACTTATATCTTTTGAGCTAGATAGTTTTTGCTCTAGTACTTCACTTATACTTTTTAGAGCACGGCGGTGGCTTTATTTTGTAGAAATTGTTGATCTCCCATGCTTCACTTATATTATTTTGAGAGTCTTTTAGAACATCATGGTATTTGGTATGGTTATAAAATTGGTCCTAGAATGATGGGCATCCAAGTTGGGTATAATAAAAACTATCATAGGAAGTGAATTGGATGCTATGATCAATTTGATGCTTGATAATTGTTTTGAGATATAGAGGTGGTGATATTAGAGTCATGCTAGTTGGGTAATTGTGAATTTAAAGAATACTTGTGTTGAAGTTGGCAGGTCCCGTAGCATGCACGTATGGTAAAAGTTGTGTGACAAATTTGTTGCATGGGATGCTCTTTTGATTGCCTTCCTTATGTGTGGAGGTCGGGATCGTGCGATGGTTAACTCCTACCAACCCTTCCCCTAGGAGCATCCGTAGTAGTACTTTGCTTTGAGGGCTATTAAAACTTTTGCAATAAGTATATGAGTTCTTTATGACTAATGTGAGTCCATGGATTATACGCACTCTTACCTTTCCATCATTGCTAGCCTCTTCGGTACCGTTCATTGCACTTTCTCACCTTGAGAGTTGGTGCAAACTTCGCCGGTGCATCCAAACCCCGTGATACGATACACTCTATCACACATAAAGATCCTTATATCTTCCTCAAAACAGCCACCATACCTACCTATTATGGCATTTCCATAGCTATTTCGAGATATATTGCCATGCAACTTTCCACCATTCCATTCATCATGACATGTTTCATCATTGTCATATTGCCTTGCATGATCATGTAGTTGACATCGTATTTGTGGCAAAGCCACCTTCATAATTTTTCATACATGTCACTCTTGATTCATTGCCCATCCCGGTACGCCGCCGGAGGCATTCATATAGAGTCATATCTTGTTCTAGTATCGAGTTGTAATTCATGAGTTGTAAATAAATAGAAGTGTGATGATCATCATTATTAGAGCATTGTCCCCTCCTCCCCCCCAAAAAGGCCAAAAAGAAAAAAAAGGCCAAAGAAAAAAAAGGCCAAAGAAAAAAAGGAAAGTCCCAAAAAAAGAAGAAAATAAAAAAGGGGGACAATGTTACTATCTTTTTTCACACTTGTGCTTCAAAGTAGCACCATGTTCTTCATATAGAGAGTCTCATATGTTGTCACTTTCATATACTAGTGAGAATTTTTCATTAAAGAACTTGGCTTGTATATTCCAACGACGGGCTTCCTCAAAATTCCCTAGGTCTTTGTGAGCAAGCAAGTTGGATGCACACCCACTAGTTTCTTTTGTTAAGCTTTCATACATTTATAGCTCTAGTGCATCTGTTGCATGGCAATCCCTACTCCTCATGTTGACATCAATTGATGGGCATATCCATAGCCCGTTGATTAGCCTCGTCAATGTGAGACTTTTTCCTTTTTTGTCATCTCCACACAACCTCCATCATCATATTCTATTCCACTCATAGTGCTATATCCATGGCTCACGCTCATGTATTGCATGATGGTTGAGAAAAAAGCTGAAGCGCGTTAAAAAGTATGAACCAATTACTTGGTTGAAACCGGGGTTGTTCTTGATAGGAGTATCTTGTGTAATGAAAATGAAACATAGCCTAACTATATGATTTTGTAGGGATGAACCTTCTAAAGCCATGTTATTTTGAGAAGACATGATTGCCTTGTTAGTATGATTGATGTATTACTATTTCTTATGTCAATATGAACTTTTATTTTGAATCATTTGGATCTGAACATTCGTGCCACAATAAATAAAATTACATTGAGAATTATGCTAGGTAGCATTCCACATCAAAAATTCTGTTTTTATGATTTACCTACTCGAGGACGAGCAGGAATTAAGCTTGGGGATGTTTGATACGTCTCCAACGTATCTATAATTTTTTATTGTTCCATGCTATTATATTACCCGTTTTGGATGTTTATGGGCTTTACTTTACACTTTTATATCATTTTTGGGACTAACCTACTAACCGGAGGCCCAGCCCGAATTGCTGTTTTTTTGCCTATTTCAGTGTTTCGTACAAAAGGAATATCAAACGGAGTCCAAATGGAATGAAACCTTCGAGAGCAATCTTTTTGGAACAAACGCAATCCAGGAGACTTGGAGTGGACGTCAAGTAGCAAAGGAGGCAGTCACGAGGTTGCCCGGCGCGCCCTAAGGGGGTGGGCGCCCCCCACCCTCGTGGGCCCCTCATGGCTCAACCGACCTACTTCTTCCTCCTATATATATCCACATACCCTGAAAACATCCAGGAGCACCACGAAAAACTAATTCCACCGCCACAACCTTCTGTATCCGCGAGATCCCATCTTGGAGCCTTCGCCGGCACTCCGCCGGAGGGGAATCAACTACAGAGGGCCTCTACAGCATCTCCAAGGCCTCTCCGATGAGTTGTGAGTAGTTTACCACATACCTTCGGGTCCTGTTGTGGAATTGTCACGACAGATGTCCTTAGGGTGAGGACTTAGTCGCGAGGAGAACACATCTATGCGGTAGCTTGAGAGGGGTTGAGCGGAATCGAGAGACGCAACACAAGACAAGGATTTAGACAGCTTCGGGCCCCGGGAAACATCATCCGGTAATAAATCTACATGCTGTTTGTGGCTAGGTCTCATTATGATCATCAGGGAGTCGCCGGTAAGCCGGCTCTTTGTGTCTAGCCCTAGAGATTTTTTCTTATTACTTGTCCCTCTTTGGGGAGCCCTGTCCCTCCTTATATAACTTGAAGGGGCGAGCTACATGACTAGTCCTAGTAGGATTAGGATTACTCTATTACAATTGGAGTACTAGTCTTGCTTCCTTTGTAGGAGAATATTCCTTATGCCTTTTCACTTAAGCCGGCCCACCATAGCATGAGCCGGCCTTCTGGGCCTGGCCTCCTTTTAATAGAGAACTGTAAGAAAGCATTAACACATGGTGAATACGTGAACTTCTCAAACTACGATCATCACCGGGAAGTGTCCCAACTATTGTCACTCCGGGGTTCCCGGATCATAACACGTAGTAGGTGACTATAACTTGCAAGATCGTATCTAGAAAGTAGATATAATGGTGATAACATAAACGATTCAGATATGAAATCATAGCACCGGGCCCAAAGTGACAAGCATTAAGCATGGCAAAGTAATAGCAACATCAATCTCCGAACATAATGGATACTAGGGATCAAGCCCTAATAAGACTAACTCGATTACATGATGAATATCATCCAACTCTTCACCGACCAATGAGCCTACGAAGGAATTACTCGCTCCCTGTGTGTAGCATCATGGAATTGGTGATGGAGAAGGGTTGGTGATGACGAAGATCGAAGATCTCCCTCTCTGAAGCCCCAAATGGTCTCCAGATCTGGCCTCCCGATGAAGAACAGGAGGTGGCAGTGGCTCTGTCTCGTGTAACACGATAATTCTTCCTCTCTAACTTTTTCGGGAAATATGTGATGTTATAGCGTCGGTTTCAGGGTCTGCAGGGCCACCAGGTGGGGACAATGCTATGCGAGCGCTCTTGACAACACCATGAGACAATGAACGGAATACATATATAGAGAGTGATCAGAGCACTTATTCAATCATCAAGTGCTAATCATGCAAGGGTTCATCCACATCCTCAAGAACTAATACAACTACTCAAATATCAAAGAGGGCAGAGACAAGTTACAAGCTGTCATGGAGCCAGTGGGGGAGAGGAGCATGGCGGCGGTGATGGTGATGATGATGGTGCTAGCGGCAGAGGCGGTGATGGTGGCGGTGTCGATGATGGAGACTGCACTGGCACGAAGGTCAGTGCTCATGGTGTGGCATCATCTTACTCCTCTTGAAACGGCCCTTTTTCTCTCTATGGAGGTGCTCTTCGACAGCAGCAATGCAGATGTGATTGGATGATGGCGGATTGTGGGAGATGATGGATGTGGCAGCTATGGTTTGGAGTTGCATATACAATTGGTCTCTCGGTTTCTCCTCCATAGATGTGATAATTCCAAGGGATCAAGATGAGCCTAATCCTCTCCCAAAACCTTCCCTATTGTCATTGGTGAAGATTCATGTCTAGAAGGGAAACTTTCGGTCTTATCTGGAGCTAGTACGACCACGAGTACGACCATGCACGGTCTTACCAAACGCCATCGAACGCTCTGGACTTCTTCGGTATTTCGATCGCCATTTCTTCATATGGGATTCAACATTAACATTCTTGGGCTCACGGGATGTGCACGAGCGACACCACCGCAATGGTTGTGGCGGATCTTGCTTTAGAGGAGTTTTCGAATCATTATTTCTCCACTCTCCAAAACGCTGAAGTCTGGTACTAGAAGTCCTTCATATTGAACCCATCTTTGGACCTTTCATCAGGTTTGGTCCTAGGTTGCTCTAAAATACCTCTAGACACAAGAAAACATATAAAACTAATAAAAACTAAATAAAACAACAAATATGCAATGCTCACGATGATAAGTGTAAAAAACTAGTTATCATGCATAATGAACATATATTTGGTTCAATGCGACATGCAACAAATAAGCACTAAAAATGCGTAAAATACAGAGCCATGAGGTTTGGTAAAAAAATTGAGAGTGTTGTGGCCAAATCATGATGCATTTCGCGTACAAACTGAACACCCTTTGCAAACTATTAGGGTTTAAAACCAAAACGACCGCCTTCCACACACAACTCCACTTTTCAACATCATTTCAAATTCAAACTTTTTATATGTTTAACACACACCATCCAAAGTACCAACCTCAAATCTGTCCACTTTTTTAGTTTGTTTGTTAGTTTTAAAGCATTACTTGATTTTCTGGCCATTAAAAAGGACAAAACGTTGCTCGGTTGAACGTAACATCCAAACGAGCTAGAAAAGGGATGAAAGGCATGGTGCATTAATAGGACCCATGTAGGTCTTTGTAACAATTTGAGTGTTATGATAAAACTTGACACAGTTCGCGTAAAAATTGTACACTTTTCGACAAAGTGTCAGGCATTCAAAAAAAATCCGCCGCCTTCCACACACAACTCCATTTTTAACACCATTTCAACTTAAAATTTCTCTATGTTTAATACACACCATACGAAGTACCACATTCAAATTTGACCACTTTTTTAGTTGGTTTGTTATTTTTAAAGCTTTACTTGATTTTCTGGGCAATTAAAAAGGCCAAAACGTTGTTCAGTCCAACATAATGTCCAAACGAGCTCGGAACAGGGTTAAACTGGGTATGATGCCTTCAGGGTGCGATAAAATTTAGAGTTTGTTACGACAAAAACTTGATGAACTTTTTGTACAAACTGAACACTCTCCAAGAAAGTATCAGGGTTTCGAGTGAAGATTATCGCCTTCCATAGATAACTCCAATTTTACATCATTTCAACTTAAAATTTTCTATACACACCAACCAAAGTACCATGCTCAAATTTAGGTAGTTTTTTAGTTGCTTTTATATTTGTAGAACATTACTAGATTTCTGTAAGAATTTTCGTACTTCCTATATCTATGGCAGGCGTTAGTTGTTTCCCGCCACAACTTACCTATGGAAATTTTGGGAGAAAAATTGGCACAGGTCAGTGAAATATTGTTGTGGCACGCAAACTTCTCGCCAGCCATTGTTGCAGCACAAACCAATGGAGGGCAAAATTCCATTGCCCACGACTGCTGCTTTATTCCATAGCAGTGGCCGGCAACGTTACCCGCCACTAGTACTTTTCCAAAATAATAGTGGCAGGTACCAGTCCTTACCTGCCACCTATATGTCTCTTCCCAGAAGTGGTATGACAAAAGATGTTGTGCAAATTCTTATTTCATGCACGTACAACTACATATGAAATACATTTCTAGAGATGATTGATGAATTGGGTCGCTTATTGTCACCTTGTGTTACGGCTATTTCATAATTGATTCTATCCATGTCACATCCACTATCCACTCCGACGCCTGCGTTTTTCATAATCGTCACTATTTTTTATTTACTTTTGTTCTTGGCAACTGCTGGAAATTGTTGCTTTTGTTACCACTACACAATACAACTACAATCACTACATTGTTTTTGCTACCAGTAAATTCTATCATGCAAATATATGTTTTCAGATGTGGTTGAATTGACAACTCAACTACTAAGGCTTATAAATATACTTTGCGCCCCTTGTGTTGAATTGGCAACCCCACCATATGTCGAGGAGGGAGAGTCTTAGTGGCACTAGATCTAACATCCTGTGGTGCGACACTATGGGGTGAGGAACAAGGTAGAGACGAATGCATAGGTGCTAGAACCATGTAGGTGGTTCCACATACAAAACTTCCTCAGGTACTTCTTAGCTGAAGGAGGTTTCAAATTTCCAATTGCCTCCACCAATTACTATAAAAGATTTAAAATTTCCAAGCGCCCACCGAATAACTGCCGCCACTAGATTATTACGGCCGGATGTAACTTGTGGACATAACCTATTTTGTGGCCCACTTCTAATGCCCATTTTCTACTAATGTAATGAAAATCATCATGTAGGGAGTTCGGCGGAGGTAGGTTGCCACGCGGATTCGACGGTGATGAATTGCAGTGTGTTGAAACGCACAAGCTGCCTAGGCCTGAGCTTGCCATCGATTGCCGAAGAAATCCTGCTTATATCGCTACTCCAGCATGTGCTTGACCCATGGTGGGCACCAAATGCCTCGGAAATTTCGTGGAAATACTCATGCTTTTGGGATTTGGTAAAGGCAAAGCACATACATGATTCAGGTGTGGGATTTCACATAGTCGAGCTTTTACCAAGGTTTGGCCCCCTGTTCTAGAGGTAACTATTGGGGAACGTTGCATGGAAAACAAAAAAAAATCTACGGACACACAAGATCTATCCATGGATATGCAGAGCTATGATAGGATGAGAGCATCTACATACCCTTGTAGATCGCTAAGCGGAAGTGTATATAACGCGGTTGATGTAGTCATACTCTTCGCGATCTGATCACGATCCAACATATCTAGTGCCGAATGGACAGCACCTCCGAGTATAGCACACGTGCGGCTCAATGAAGGCTCTTCCTTCTTGATCCAGCAAGAGGGATAGGAGAAGTAGATGGGATACAACCAACACGACGGTGTGGTGGTGATGGTGGTGTTGGAGCACCGACAACGCTTCACTAAGAATCGTCGGGACGAGGCAGTGGAACTACGGAGTAATGGGAGAGAGAGGGGTGTCAAGGGCTTTGTGTATCCTCTTGGGGAACCCTCTCCCCTCTATATATAGGTGGAGGGGTGTGGGGAACAGCCTCTCCAATCCCTAGGGCACAAGCAAGGGGGGAGGAGGTGGAATCCTAGTCCGCCTCCTTCCCTTCCATCCAAAAGTCGACTTTTTCCACCTTTCCCAACTTCATGGGCCTTTGAGGGTCTTGTGTGTGCCTGGACCAATAAGGCCAGGGCGCCTCCCCTCAGCCCATGCTGACCCTTGGGACGTGAAGGAGCCCTTTGTGGACTTCCGGACTCCTCTGGAAGTTTGCGGAACCTTCTGGAAGCTTCCGGGTATAATACAGAAAAAACTGAAACTTTTTCCGGAACCCTGAAAACAACTTTCCATATATAAATCTTTACCTCCTGACCATTCCGAGACTCCTCGTGATGTCCATGATATCATCTGGGACTTCAAATAACATTTGGTTACCAATCATAAAATATCTCAATACTACTCTATCGTCAACGGACGTTAAGTGTGCGACCCTGCAGGTTTGGGAATCATGTAGTCATGACCGAGACACCTCTCCTATTAATAACCAATAGTGGGACATGGATGCCTATATTGGTTCCTATATATTCCATGAAGATCTTTTATTGGTTGAACCACGATGTCAAGGATTTGATTAATCCCATATGCAGTTCCCTTTGTCCGTCGGTATATTACTTGCCCGAGTCGATTGTTAGTATCTCATACCTAGTTCAGTCTCGTTACCAGCAAGTCTCTTTACTCATTTTGTAATACAAGATCCCATGACTAACTCCTTAGTCACATTTCTTGCAAGCTTCTTGTGATGTTGTATTACCGAGAGGGTCCAGAGATACCTCTTTGTCAAACGGAGTGACAAATCCCGGTCTCGATCCATGCCAACCCAACAGACACCATCGGAGATACCTGTAGAGCACCTTTATGATGACCCAATTATGAAGTGACGTTTGATAGCACATAAGGTATTCCTCTGGTATCCGGGAGTTGCATGATCTCATTGTCAAAGGAAGATATACTTGACATGAAGAAAGCTATAGCAAATAACTTAAACGAAGTTATGAAAGAAGCTTCTGACTCATATTGTTCATGGGTTGAGAGAAGGAGTTGAACTCTAGGAGGTCAAATCCCCCCTTGTTCCTCAGTAGCTCAGTGGTAGAGCAGTCGGCTATTGACTGGCTGGTCGTAGGTTCGAATCCTACTTGGGGAGATTTTATACATTCTTTAATGTAAGAGTAAAGAATTGAATTAAAGGGATTGCTTTGACCCTTAGGAGTAGGTAACCTATTCGCTATCCTTGCTTCTATTTATATTTTATGATATCTCATCGTATCACATTCTGTTCTATGATTCCACTTTGACAAAAGGAAAGAGCATACCTAAGTTCAACAGCTTTACGTCCGCTATCCCGATCATGATTTTCCTACCCTCGGGGGGAAAGTAAAGGCCCTTCCCCCTTTGGAAGGCTATGGGCGAGGAGGTGAGGGAGTCCTGGATTAGGGGGTGTCCGGATGGCCAGACTATGACCTTTGGCCGGACTCCCGGACTATGAAGATACAAGATTGAAGACTTCATCCCGTGCCCGGATAGGACTTTCCTTGGCGTGGAAGGCAAGCTTGGCGATACGATATGTAGATCTCCTCCCATTGTAACCGACTCTGTGTAACCCTAGCCCTCTCCAGTGTCTATATAAACTAGAGGGTTTTAGTCCATAGGACGAAGAACAATCATACCATAGGCTAGCTTCTAGGGTTTAGCCTCTCTGATCTCGTGGTGGATCAACTCTTGTACTACCCATATCATCAATATTAATCAAGCAGGAGTAGGGTTTTACCTCCATCGAGAGGGCCCGAACCTGGGTAAAAACATTGTGTCCCTTGTCTCCTGTTACCATCCGCCTAGAGGCACAGTTCGGGACCCCCTACCCGAGATCCGCCGGTTTTGACACCGATAGGAGGGATTCAAACCCATGACACCATGGTTCGTAGCCACGTGCTCTAATCCTCTGAGCTACAGGCCCAGCTGTCTCCACTGGATCTCTTCCCGGGGGTACCCTTCATTTCAGGTTAAGAAGATGGGAAAGTGCCTTTCTCTCTATAAGAACAGTGTGTTCCGAGGTGTGAAGTGGGAGAGAGGGGATGTGATGATTGAGGTTTTGAATAAGACGACCTTTGCATTTTAGGTTTGGATCTTTTTCTTATTTCAAAATAGTGAAAAGTCCAATAAGAGGTGTTACGGTTTTTATCATTCTGGCATCGAGCTAGTTTGCTGCAGGACCTCCCCTACAGTATCGTCACTGTAGTAGAGTTTAACCACCAAATTCGTGATGGATTGGTGTGGTTCCTCTATGCCTAGGACACCAGAATATTGAACCATGAACGAGGAAAAGCATGAGATAAACATTGGCTAGTAATGTGAAGCCCCAATTCTTGACTGAAAGGGACACCAAAGGCCTCTTCCCTCCCTCTCTATCTATCCAAGAGATGGAAGGACAGAGTTTTTTTTTGGTTTTTTCATCTTTTCATCAAAGAGTTGAACAATGAAGATAGATGGCAAGTGCCTGATCAGGACGTGGAGGAACAAGGTTCAAATCGTTCATTCGCTAGGATGCCTCAGCTACATACATCACCGCACTTGCACTTGACACCTATTTAAATGGCTCGTCTCGCCGCTACCTTATCCTATTTCCATACTTTTGTCGCTCCATCCCCATATGGGAGGAGAACCC
Organism: Triticum aestivum; assembly: GCF_018294505.1. Lineage (NCBI taxonomy): Eukaryota > Viridiplantae > Streptophyta > Magnoliopsida > Poales > Poaceae > Triticum > Triticum aestivum. The sequence continues at coordinate 5,790,929 of NC_057798.1, forward strand.
GTCGATGTCTCGGCTGTTGATACCGGAGGATCTAGGGAAGTCGGAGGAGAGAGCACTCATCTTGGGGTGGGCTTACTACCTATATGCTTTCACGAGTTATCGTCTCCGCACTTGGCTACCCAGCATTTACCGTAGGCACGATAAGTAATCACGCATATAAGAGATCAAAATACTCAAATAACTTTCATGAATTTACAAATCCAATGCCTACTAGTTTTTCATATTGTTCTTGCTAAGTTACTATTGTTATTGATATTGTCACAACTGCTACAAAATTATTGCTCTCATTGTTACTGTTACTACTACTGTTACCACTGCCGTCAAAACTATTATATTACTGTGCTACTGATCAGTTTGCTGCAAATAATTAATCTCCAAGTGTCGTTGAATTGACAACTCAGCTGCTAATACTTGCAAATATTCATTGGCTCCCCTTGTGTCGAATCTATAAATTTGGGTTGAATACTCTACCCTCGAATACTGTTGCGATCCCCTATACTTGTGGGTTATCAAGACCTTTTTTTGGCATCGTTGCCGGGGAGCATACCTATATTTGTTGAGTCACTTGGGATTATTATCTACTTATCACTATGAAGAATATAAAGGATACAAAGACCAAGATCGTTCCCTCTAGGACGAGGGTAGGTGAGGAACTGCCATCTAGCTCTGCACTTCATTCACCTTCTATTTTGAGTAGACTTGCAACACACCACATGCTATTAACCCTGATATGTTGCAAGTTACTAGTGATGCTAATTCTATGAGTGCCACTCATGATGATGCTAGTACCTTACTTAATGATGATGTGCCACTAGGTTATTTTCTTGATGAACAAATTGCAAGATCTAAAGAGAATGAAATTATTTAAACTGATGAGATCACTAAAGCTGATGAAGTACTTGAAACTGAAAATCATGAAACACTTGTTAGACCTGGCACTCCTAGATATGAATTGTCTAAGGTACCTGAAGGTTATGTTATGGATGAGGAGACGGCTAGAGACTTTCTTGCTTGCACTGATAGAGATGATCTAAAGAAATTATTATGCAAATTGAAAGAAAAATCATTGAATGCTAGAATGAAATGTGATCCTCAGTTTGCCACCTCACCTATCTTTGTTGATGATAAGGATTATGAATTCTCTGTCGACCTAGAGTTAATTACTCTAGTTGAATCTGATGCTTTCCATGTTTATGAAACTGAAACTGTTGTGGCACATCTTACTAAGTTAAATGATATAGCCACCCACTGGTACGCGTCGGTGCTATACAAACGGTTTTAAACCCCTTTCCACGACGGCATTTGGAACCGTCGCCAAGTGAGTGTGGGCGATAGGGGGTCCTTCCCACACAACCCAGAAAACGTCGAGGATATGGAGCCATGATCCAGAGGCCTTGCAAAATGTAATCGTGTGCGATGCAACACACACTAAATTCTTTCGCACTTGTAGGATCGGTGATTAAACATTTGTAATGACGCAGTGAAACTAAACGGTGTGTCGTCATGAACCATTTGGGAAACAGTATGCAAGGCACATGGGCGAAATCATTTCCGGTCGTAACTACATCCCACACAGTCAGTCCCCGTGAAATGTTTCCGTTCGTATATACATCCCACATAGTCACTGCAAGGAAAACATTTCCATTCGTGGGTACATCACACACATATTTCCCCGTTAAATCGTTTGTGATGGCGTTCCCATCGCACACAATATTAAAAAAATATCATTTGCGTTATTGAATGCATCACACACGGTGCGTTGAAGAAACTGTGTGGCAAAGGCAATCCATCACACACAGTTTTTATGTGATAAACATTTGCGTAAGAATGTCATGTGTGATTGTTCATCGATCTAACACGGTTTATTCCTAGAAATTGTGTGCATTGCCTTAGGTCATCGCCCACGGTATTTTCTCAATAACCGTTTGCAATAGCAAAAACCAATTAGCAGGATAATTCGCCATTAGCAGGCTAATTGCCCTATTATTAATAATCCATTTATTACTCTAATTGACATTCATATTAAACACATAATATATTTCATTCCCATATTAAGGAAACAGGATTTCATAGTTGAAATACATCAGAGTACAACATGATATAGCTTTAGCACTCAGCTACCCCATTACAAAACTGCACCAGCACCAAGTTTCACATGCAACATCTAGAACCTTTGGAAATTAATATCATAGACGATATAGAGAGAGATGCATCTCATTGGGAAAACTGCTGAAGCGGAAGGCGAATATTGAGCCTTCATTGATGTTGAAGGTCTTTGCAACTTTAGGCCAGTGCCCGTGGATGATTGACTACCATCCTTCGTCCTCTCTAGGAACACTACAATATTGAACCGTGGGTGTTGTATGAATACATTCCTTGCCTCCTGTCCATACAGGTGGTTTGAGAGGTAATCATCAGTGAACTATTTTGGAAAGGCCTGGAAATAAAGATGTGCATAAATATCTTCTCTATATTAGAAATGGGGCAAAGGAATAAAAAAGACAAGGTATGATAGTTAGTACCATCCTGTAGTGAACTGATGTCTTCTTCATTGTGCAGACAAAGATCTTGTTGCTTTTTGTCGCCAATTTCTTTATCCGAACAATCTTTTTGAGTTTCTTGACTTGATTGATATTCACGGACAACTCATTTCCTCATATGCAAAAAGGGTCGAACATTGGGTCAAAACCTCTGACAGCAGGACCTACATGTGCAAGACCAAATTGTTAAAAACCTAAGTATTAGAATGGTTCCTGCAATTGCACAATAATGTGCTATTAGACAACATACCATGCACGTGCTAACCTCATTTGTAAACCTCAGTGCTTCCCATTATATTGTTTCCCTACGACACATATAAGGTAATTAGTCATCAGGTTAAGTAAGGGTTCGCATGCTATCAGTAAAATATGTTGATGAAAAATAAGAAAATTGCAGATTCATCAGATTAATTCATGCATCATTAAGAACTAGGAAATATAGCAATTGTATATGTTTCCCATGTATTAAGTGCAGCCAAATTCGATTATTCCTCACATGCACAACAATACAAAATTATATCCACGACAATTGGACATTGCATTGCAGAATTGAACCAAGCAGTTAACTAAACACCACAACAAAGGAACCAAATATTAACTGAGCACCACATTGCACAATATAACATACTCCTAATAGAAGATCAAATAGTTAAGTAAACCAAGCATGCTTAACAACTTGGAAATATAGCAATTGTATTTGTTTCTCATGTATTTAGTATAGCCAAATTCAATTTATTTCTCACATGGTATACAATAACAGAATGCACCCACACCAATTGAACATTGCATTGCAGAATGGAACCAAACAGTTAACTAAACATCACAACAAATGAACCAAACGTTAACTGAGCACCACGTTGCACAATGTATAACATACTAGAAGATCAAACAATTAACCAAACCAAGCATGATTTACAACTTGGAAATATAGCAATTGGATTTGTTTCTCATGTATTTTGTAAAGAAAAAATCGATTTATTTCTCACATGGAAGACAATACAAAATTGCAGCCTGAAGAATTGAACATCACATTTGCAGAATTGAACCAAACAGTTAACTAAACACGACAACTAATTAACCAAATAGTTAATAAGAGAGAACCACATTGCACGACATATAGAACATATACACTAGAGCAACAGATTTCATGGTAAAAGTAGATAGCACAATTCACTAGAATTTGTTAAGGAAAGACAAGAGCGCGACACATGCAACGGGTAAACCGAGCATGCTTAACCGGCATAGCTAGCTAGCAAATGGCAAGGTGCTCCTCTGATGTCTACTACACAACCTTCTTCTTGTAGACATTGTTGGGCCTCCAAGTGCAGAGGTTTGTAGGACAGTAGCAAATTTCCCTCAAGTGGATGACCTAAGGTTTATCAATTCGTGGGAGGCGTAGGATGAAGATGGTCTCTCTCAAGCAACCCTGCAACCAAATAACAAAGAGTCTCTTGTGTCCCCAACACACCCAATACAATGGAAAATTGTATAGGTGCACTAGTTCGGCGAAGAGATGGTGATACAAGTGCAATATGGATGGTAGATATAGGTATTTGTAGTCTGAAAATATAAAAACAGCAAGGTAACTAATGATAAAAGTGAGCATAAATGGTATTGCAATGGTAGGAAACAAGGCATAGGGTTCACTCTTTCACTAGTGCAAGTTCTCTCAACAATAATAACATAATTGGATCATATAACTATCCCTTAACATGCAACAAATAGTCACTCCAAAGCAACTAATAGCGGAGAACAAACGAAGAGATTATGGTAGGGTACGAAACCACCTCAAAGTTATCCTTTCTGTTCTATTTATTCAAGAGTCTGTAGTAAAATAACATGAAGCTATTCTCTTCGTTCAATCTATCATAGAGTTCATACTAGAATAACACCTTAAGACACAAATCAACCAAAACCCTTATGTCACCTAGATACTCCATTGTCACCTCAAGTATCCGTGGGCATGATTATATGATACGCATCACACAATCTCAAATTCATCTATTCAACCAATACAAAGTACTTCAAAGAGTGCCCCAAAGTTTCTACCGGAGAGTCAAGACGAAAACGTGTGCCAACTCCTATGCATAGATCCATTGAACCCGCAAGTTGATCACCAAAACATACATCAAGTAGATCACGTGAATATCCCATTGTCACCACAGATAAGCATATCAAGACATACATCAAGTGTTCTCAAATCCTTAATGACTCAATCCGATAAGATAACTTCAAGAGGAAAACTCAATTCATCACAAGAGAGTAGAGGGGGAGAAACATCACCAACTATAATAGCAAAGCTCGCGATACATCAATATCGTGCCATAGAGAGAACACGAGAGAGAGAGAGAGAGAGATCAAACACATAGGTACTGGTACATACCCTCAGCCCCGAGGGTGAACTACTCCCTCCTCGTCATGGAGAGCGCCGGGATGATGAAGATGGCCACCGGTGAGGGATTCCCCCTCCGGCAGGGTGCCAGAACAGGCTCCCAAGAGGTTTTTGGTGGCTACAGAGGCTTGCGGTAGCGGAACTCCCGATCTATTGTTGTCTCCAAAGGTTTTAGGGTATATGGACTTATATAGGCGAAAGAAGTCGGCCAGGGGAGCCTTGAGGGGCCCACAAGGGTGGAGGGCGCACCCAGGGGGTGGGCGCCCCCTACCTTGTGGCCTCCTCGAAGCTTCCCTGGCTTGCACTCCAAGTTCCCTGGATTGCTTCCGTTCCAAAAATAACTTTCCCGAAGGTTTCATTCTGTTTGGACTCCGTTTGATATTCCTTTTCTTCGAAACACTGAAATAGGCAAGAAAACAGCAATATGCGCTCGGCCTCCGGTTAGTAGGTTAGTCCCAAAAGTAATATAAAAGTGTATAATAAAGCCCATAAACATCCAAAACAGATAATACTATAGCATGAATGCTTCATAAATTATAGATACGTTGGAGACGTATCGGCATCCCCAAGCTTAATTCCTGCTCGTCCTCGAGTAGGTAAATGATAAAAGAAAGAATTTATGAAGTCTGAATGCTAGCAGGTGCACGAGTTTGATCAATGATAATTTCAATCTTTTCTAGCATGATTATATGTCATATCAGTAGTTCATCTCATAAAACTTCTCAAGATCAAGTAACAATCTGTTCACATGTTAAAGCATAAACCATAAACTTTCTTGAAAACTAGCAAACTTCATTCTCAATCATCAAACAATTACAATTCATCTTGTTTTCAGGAAGGGTCTATGTCAGAGCTTTGATTTAGCAAACTCCACATACTCAACTATCATATAGTCTTCCATGATTGCTACCACTCAAAGCATATTCTTAGAACAAATAGCATCCATGCATCGAACACGGAGAAAGATAGGGGCTTAGTGTTTCGCTTCCCAACTCACTTATCATATAGATAATTGTCAACAATAATAATTCATGATCAAATATATTTGAATGGCCATATATGCTTAGATCTTTCCCCAACACACGATGCTTGCCAACTAAAGAGTAGGTAGGAATGAGAAGGAATACTACTGACTCTTGCATAAAAGTAAAAGATAGGCCCTTTGCAGAGGGAAGCAGGGATTTGCAGAGGTGCCAGAGCTTGATTTTGAAATAGAGATAAATAATTTTGAGAGGTATGATCTCATTGTCAACATAACAACCAAGAGTTCCCAATATCTTCCATACTACATACATTATAGGCGGTTCCCAAACAGAATGGTAAAGTTTTTACTCCCCCTCCACCAACAATCATCAATCCATGGCTTGCCCGAAACAACGGGTGCCTCCAACTAACATCAAACCTGGGGGAGTTTTGTTTGCATTTTTTTTTATTTTGATCTTTTGATCATGGGACTGGCCATCCCGATTACTAGCCATTTTTCTCGTGAATGATGAGCAGAGTCCACTCATCTTGAGAATAACCCACCTAGCATGGAAGATACTGACAGCCCCTAGTCGCTAGCGATTCGGGCATACAAAACAGATTATTATTTGAAGGTTTAGAGTTTGGCACATGCAAATTTACTTGGAACGGCAGGTAAATACCGCATATAGGTAGGTATGGTGGACACTCATGGAAGAAACTTGGTTCAAGGAATTTGGATGCACAAGCAGTATTCCCGCTTAGTGCAGATATTTTGGCTATCAAAGGATTCTAAAAAGCAAGCACCAGATGTTGGAGGATCTATAACAATATAACTTCTATACAAATACACCCAATCATAAATCATTACGTTGTCTTCCTTGTCCAACTTCAACTAATTTGCTCAGGTTTGAAAATAATTAATGGGGCTCACAATCATAGAAGATGTCTAAGATAGTATATTTATATGTGAAATCTCTCTTCCTTCAATAATATTTCATGAATTGTTCAAGTGACCAATACAATGCTTGCTAACCTTCAATAAATTTACAACCTCTACTTCTTAGATGTGAAGTAATTACTCCCCATGGGACAAGCAAATGAAACATATATAATTTCAGATTTATGAAATTCAACTCATTCAACAATTTACTCATAGGATATAAGTGAAGCAAACGAGTAAATGACAAACTACTTCAAAAAGATATAAGTGAAGATCAATGAGTAGTTAAATAATTATGTAACTATGTGAAGACTCTCTCCCATTTAAGAATTTCAGATCTTGGTATTCTATTCAAACAGCAAGCAAAGCAAAATAAAACAACATTGCAAGGATAGCACAACTCATGTGAAGAAGCAAAAACTTAGGCTCAACCGATACTAACCGATATTTTTTTAAGAAGAAAGGTGGGATGCCTACCGGGGCATCCCCAAGCTTAGATGCTGGAGACTTCTTGAAATATTATACTGGGGTGCCTTGGGCATCCCCAAGATTGAGCTTTTGTGTCTCCTTAATTCCTTTTATATCTCGGTTTCCTAAATCTCAAAAACTTCATCCACAACAAGCTCAACAAGAACTCGTGAGATAAGTTAGTATAAACCAATGCAAAAACCTTATCATTTTCTACTGTAACAAATCACTAAAATTATTATTCAACATTTCATACTAAATTCCTCTGCATATTTAATACTCCTATCCTCAAATAGAATCATTAAACAAACAAGCATATGCAAACAATGCAACCATAACAGCAATCTGCCAAAACAGTATAGTCTGTAAAGAATGCAAGATTCATCATACTTCCCTAACTCCAAAAATTATGAGAAAAATACTACGCTGTAGAAGATTTATCAGAGCTCAATATTCAAGAAGTTTCAACATTATATCATTCTCTTACTTTTCTAGGGAATTTTTGCAACAGTGGTAAACTTTCTGTTTTCAAACAGCAACATGTATATTAGCAAAACAAGCATGGTAAAGGCTATCCTTGACATTTTTATTGAAAATAAAGATGCAAAACATTATTATAAATAACATCAAGAAAATACTAACAAAAGAAAATAATGCTCCAAGCAAAACACATATAATGTGGCAAATAAAAATATAGCTCCAAGTAAAGTTACCGATAGACGAAGACGAAAGAGGGGATGCCATCCGGGGCATCCCCAAGCTTATGCTTTTGGTTGTACTTGAATATTGCCTTGGGGTGCCTTGGTCATCCCCAAGCTTAGGCTCTTGTCACTCCTTATTCCATAGTCCATCGAATCTTTACCCAAAACTCAAAAAGTTCACAACACAAAACTCAACAGAAAACTCGTAAGCTCCGTTAGTATAAGAAAATAAAACCACCACTTAGGTACTGACGTGAACTCATTATAAATTCATATTGGTGTAATAAATACTGTATTCCAACTTCTCTATGGTTCATACCCTCCGATACTACTCATAGATTCATCAAAATAAGCAACTAACACATAGAAAACAGAATCTGTCAAAAACAGAACAGTCTGTAGTAATCTATATCAAACGTATACATATGGAACTCCAAAAATACTACCAAATTAGGAAGTCCTAATAAATTTGTGTACCAACCCAGAGAAAAAAGAATCATATCAAAGAAAATTTCTGTGAATTATCAAAACTAATTTACTGGGTGCAAAGGTTTTTGATTTTCAGCAGGATCAACACAACTATCACCGTAAGCTATCCTATAGGTCTTACTTGGCACTTTATTGAAACAAAAGCTATAAAACATGATTACTACAGTAGCATAATCATGTGAGCACACAAAAATAGTAAGGGTAAATATTGGATTGTCTCCCAGCAAGCGCTTTTCTTTAATGCCTTTTTAGCTAGGCATGATGATGATAATGATGCTCACATAAAAGATAAGAACTGAAACATAAAGAGAGCATCATGAAGAATATGACTAGCGCATTTAAGTCTAACCCACTTCCTATGCATAGGGATTTTGTGAGCTAACAACATAGGAAACAATAATCAACTAGCATAGGAAGGTAAAACAAGCATAGCTTCAAGATTTTCAACACATAGAGAGGAAACTTGATATTATTACAATTCCTACAAGCATATATTCCTCCCTAATAATAATTTTCAGTAGCATCATGAATGAATTAAACAATATAACCAGCACCTAAAGCATCATTTTCATGATCTACAAGCACAGAAAATTTACTACTCTCCACATAAGCAAAATTCTTCTCATTCGGAATAGTGGGAGTATCATAAGAGACTTGAATACTATAAATTGTTTCCACATTAAAAGAGTAATGTTCAGAAAAAGGGTAATCATAATCATGACAAGTTTTATAAATATAATCATCACTACTTTTTATAGCATAAGTTTCATCACAATAATCGTCATAAGTAGCAACTTTGTTCTCATCATAATCGATTGAAACCTCTTCCGAGATAGTGGAATCATCACTAAATAAAGTCATGACCTCTCCAAATCCACTTTCATAAATATAATCATCATAAATAGGAGGCATGCTTTCATCATAATAAATATTCTCATCAAAACTTGGGGGACAAAAAATATCATCTTCATCAAACATAGCTTCCCCAAGCTTGTGGATTTGCATATCATTAGCATCATGGATATTCAAGGAATTCATACTAACAACATTGCAATCATGCTCATCATACAAAGATCTAGTACCAAACATTTTAATGCATTCTTCTTCTAGCAATTGAGCACAATTTTCCTTTTCATCATACTTACGAAAGATATTAAAAAGATGAAGCGTATGAGACAAACTCAATTCCATTTTTTTTGTAGTTTCCTTTTATAAACTGAATTAGTGATAAAACAAGAAACAAAAATATTTGATTGCAAGATCTAAAGATATACCTTCAAGCAGTCACCTCCCCGGCAACGGCGCCAGAAAAGAGCTTGATGTCTACTACACAACCTTCTTCGTGTAGATGTTGTTGGGCCTCCAAGTGCAGAGGTTTGTAGGACATTAGCAAATTTCTCTCAAGTGGATGACCTAAGGTTTATCAATCTGTGGGAGAGCATAGGATGAAGATGTTCTCTCTCAAGCAACCCTGCAACCAAATAACAAAGAGTCTCTTGTGTCCCCAACACACCCAATACAATGGCAAATTGTATAGGTGCACTAGTTCGGCGAAGAGATGGTGATACAAGTGCAATATGGATGGTAGATATAGGTATTTGTAACCTGAAAATATAAAAACAGCAAGGTAACTAATGATAAAATTGATTGTAAATGGTATTGCAATGGTAGGAAACAAGGCATAGGGTCATACTTTCACTATGCAAGTTCTCTCAACAATAATAACATAATTGGATCATATAACTATCCCTCAACATGCAACAAAGTGTCACTCCAAAGCCACTAATAGCGGAGAACAAACGAAGAGATTATGGTAGGGTACAAAACCACCTCAAAGTTATCCTTTCTGTTCTATCTATTCAGAGTCCGTAGTAAAATAACATAAAGCTATTCTTTCCGTTCAATCTATCATAGAGTTCATACTAGCATAACACCTTAAGACACAAATCAACCAAAACCCTAATGTCACCTAGATACTCCATTGTCAGCTCAAGTATCCGTGGGCATGATTATATGATATGCATCACACAATCTCAAATTCATCTATTCAACCAACACAAAGTACTTCAAAGAGTGCCCCAAAGTTTCTACCGGAGAGTCAAGACGAAAACGTGTGACAACCCCTATGCATAGATTCATTGAACCCGCAAGTTAATAACCAAAACATACATCAAGTAGACCACGTGAATATCCCATTGTCACCATAGATAAGCACGGCAAGACATACATCAAGTATTCTCAAATCCTTAAAGACTCGATCCAATAACATAACTTCAAGAGGAAAACTCAATTCATCACCAGAGAGTAGAGGGGGAGAAACATCATAAGATCCAACTATAATAGCACAGCTCGCGATACATCAAGATCGTGCCATAGAGAGAACACGAGAGAGAGAGAGAGAGAGAGATCAAACACATAGCTACTGGTACATACCCTCAGCCCCGAGGGTGAACTACTCCCTCCTCGTCATGGAGAGCGCCAGGATGATGAAGATGGCCACCAGTGAGGGATCCCCCCTCCGGCAGGGTGCCGGAACAGGCTCCCGAGAGATTTTTGGTGGCTACAAAGGCTTGCGGTGGCGGAACTCCCGATCTATTGTTGTCTCCAAAGGTTTTAGGGTATATGGACTTATATAAGCGAAAGAAGTCGGTCAGGGGAGCCTCGAGGGGCCCACGAGGGTGGAGGGCGCGCATATGGGGGACGACGCGCCCCCTGCATCGTGGCCTCCTCGAAGCTTCCCTGGCTTGCACTCCAAGTCCCCTGGATTGCTTCCGGTCCAAAAGTAACTTTCCTGAAGGTTTCATTCTGTTTGGACTCCGTTTTATCTTCCTTTTCTTCAAAACACTGAAATAGGCAAGAAAACAACAATATGGGCTGGGCCTCCGATTAGTAGGTTAGTCCCAAAAGCAATATAAAAGTGTATAATAAAGCCCATAAACATCCAAAACAAATAATAATATACCATGAATGCTTCATAAATTATAGATACGTTGGAGACGTATCATCCTCCAAGATCTGGGGGTCATCACGAATGGCAGCCATCGCGACCTCATCCGCACATGCGGCCTCGATTTGCTTCTCCGCTGCCAAATGCTCCTTGTGATCCTGGCTATACTGCATGCACCATGGCTTAGGGTGGCGCTTATTTGGTGGAGGGGTCGGTGATTTGGGTGGAAGGTGTCACGCTCGCACCGGCGGTCGGGGCTTGTGGGATGTGGAAGGAGGAGGAGGATGGGGGTCGGGTGTTCATTACCCGCCTGGATAGGCGAGGCCGAGTAGTGTGAAGGAGGGTCGCCGGTGAGGGGGCGGCACTCAAAGCAAGGAGTGAAGGTTTCAACTTGGAAAGGAAGGTGGAAATAGGGGAAATGTGGCTTTTGGTAAGGGGGAGGGGCGGGGGGGTAGATATTTCCGTGAAAGCCAAAAATTTGGAATCGCTTCAGCGAAAAAACTGCCGCGCAAAGTGTCATCACACACGGTCCCTTATTCAGAACTGTGTACGATATGTGAACAGTATGATTCAGATAGCTTAACCCGTGTGCGATGAGTTTGAACGTCAAAAATTTTGGTTCCAATTTCCCTGGTTACAGTGCTCATCCACGTTATCCCATAATTTGGGTACACAAAGGAGACTACAGCACACCCACACTTCTTAATCGAGCAAGTTCAGCAATTAAACAGAGTTAGCTGGCCTAAACATTACTCTAACAATTAAAGACTGGCGCTCTTAATTAAACAAAACAAAGAGTACTACTCCGACTGGTGCTCATCGATCTCCGCCGCCTCCTCCATGTCTAGCTCGCGCCCGAAGGTCGACTGGGGAAGGGGCTCCATATCATCCATCGCACCATACATGGCAAGCATCTCGCCATCCGCGTCCACCATCTCCTTGGAAAAGACCGCCATGAGCTGGGCATGGGCGGCCGCCATCTGGGCTTTGACGGGCTCCGTCATGGCATGGTATGCTGCGCAGGAACGGATGGCTACTCGAACACTCTCGGCGATTGCCAACTCTTCGGTCATGGGTTGCCCACCACTGTCGGAGAAGCTTCTTTCAATTTGTGATGTGACCGCCACGAGCTGGGCGTGGGCGGCCTCGAGATGGTCCTGGACGGCCTACATCAGGGCTAAGGACACCGCTACGGAACAGACAGCTGTTGTGCCGCTCTCGCCAGTTGCTATCCCCTAGGCAGATGTTGTTGCTGCCGCCTGAGAAGCACCAACGGCCATTTGGGCTGCCTTGGCCGCTCGGTCACAGATTCCGGTCGCCCTCACGAAGGTTGTTAGCACGCGCCTGGCGGCTGCGGCCGCGCTCTCGCCGGAGTGGGCCGCCGATGTTGCCCTCGGGATGCGGGTCCACGTCCCAATCTTTCACCAGCGATGATTGAACATTGAAATGATATTTGTGGAGTGAGCTAGTGTGCTTGACATGCCGGCTGTGAACTGTAGCCGGCGAACCTTCTCGCGTAAGCCATAGGCGTACTATACACCGACGGTGCTCAAGGATATTTTGTACTGCATCTCACACGGTTGGTGATAATAAACTGTGTGGGGTCTACTTCATTTTTCATCTTGATTTGAATTACATAACGGGGTCACAGCTGCAAAGGATGGTGTTTGAATTGCTAGAACTTCTATGTGTAATAAACGTGCAACTATACGTGTGTCGTCAAAAAATTTGGAATTATTCAGGGTTCGTTTGGACATTTATATATGGTAACTTGGTTTTCTAGGCATTTGAGGTGCCCAATTCAAAATTAAACCACATGCACATGCTCCGGTGCACCATGATATATGTGTCCATGGGTTGATCCTTACGTCCCATTCAAGAAATGGGCATGAATTTCAAACACCACGGCACCGTGGCTCTCCAGCAAACGTTGAGGTGCTTGCTTTTGTAATTCTAGTAAATACAAATCTCTTCTGAAATTCATGAACCTTGGCATGCTATCATGGAACATCATGAAGATGCTGGGGTAAAAAATATTGTCCCATTTGGGCCAGGTTATGGTATAAGCTTCTCGCAAACCAGAGTTTCTCTCACAACAAGCATGATGGTTTCGGTAGGGAACGTGCCACCTTGGGGGACGAAACGATATTTGTTGCATCTTCTTACTGTCAGGACCCCGACTCGATGCCACATCGATCTAGCATGTAACACCTCATATCGCTTTGCGGCCTCACGCACGGTATCCCCACGGGTGTCGCCTTACCTTTGCCCGGGACCGTTTGCGCATTTTGGCACACGTATATGATGGTGTCGCTAGCATCCATATGATAAAGAGCCCGGGCTGACATGGCTAGTCGTAAACCCAAAGTGGCACTAACTTACAGGGACAGGCATCCATGACCCAGCATCGAACGTGTCGGTCATCAGCGAGTGAATCCAGGCTGTAGCACTGGGCTAACAGGACTCCGGTGAACCGGGCTGTAGCGGGCTAGCAGGACTCCGGTATTCATCGCGTGACATTTCCCCGAAGGGACAGACACAGGATCGAAGAAGGACACATGCCGGCCTGCCTAAGTGTTCCGGAGCAGTAGCAAGCTACCAGGGCTCAGTGGAAGCACTAGGAGACATTTCCCGGTAAGAGAGGCTACTAAGAATAAACAACTAGATAGTCAGATCCCACACATAGCAATACACATTACACGTACGCATAACATGCAAGTATGTGCTGTACAACATGGCATCACAGCATAACTCAACAACTCATATAGATAAAGGCTCAGAAGAGCCGTCATAGCATATATTGCAAACAGGGGTCACAAGACCCATCATACAGAGCATACAAGCAACAAGCGGAAGCATTACATGTCTGGGTACAGACATCTACAAAGAAAAAGGCTGAAGAGCCTGACTATCTACAACATCCGATCAAGATCGTAGCTGAGGTACTAGCTACTAGTCGAAGTCCACGAGAACACTAGTAAGACCGAAGTCTCCGCTGCAAAAACATAAATAAAGCAACATGAGTACAAAGGTACTCAGCAAGACTTACATCAGATCCTATCATACATGCATTTGTATCAAGAGGGTAATGTGGGGTTTAGTTGCAGCAAGCCAGCTTGACTCTGTGGCTATCCTGTTCTACGACTACCAGAAACTCTGGAGGTGAAACAACGTACACGAGTCCACTAATCACCACACAATACACTACTATGGATTCATCCCCGTCTCCCTACGAGAAGGCCATCCATAGCACTCACACATGTCTTGAGCATTTTAGGGTATCCACTTCAAGTTGTCTATGTACCATGTAAGCATCCAAGAAGTCCATAACCGCGGACCCGGCTATTCGAATAGATCATGTTAACCCTGCAGGGGTGTACTTCTTCACACACGCTCTCGCCACTTACCGCCATGTACACGTCATGTATCTCGGCAACCTTCAAGCGGAAGCCTGGCGAGGGTGTCGGCCACGACCTGACTAACCACACAAGACTCTAGTCCAGGTTTATCGCCTATTCGGGTTCCATCCGCAAGGAGATCCGGCCGGGGTGTCGCTTACGGCCCCAAACGATGTGTACAGGGTTCCCGAGCCCACCAATCCGGGTGCCACTCGGTACACCGGGCCACGTGTGCCTAGTCTGTCCCAAGCCCACCCTGCCGGGTGCCACTTGGTAGAAAAATAGCACTACCTACAAACACCAGAAACTAGTTGCGACTCCTGGACAGAGATCAAGTTGGTTAATAAGTCGAGAGGGCTTGGAGCGCCCGGAGCCCAATGTGTGGTAGTATCGAGTCATTGGACAACATACACAGAACTCAGGGCTTAAGGACGGTTCCAGTGAGACAACCCACCATGTACTCCTACATGGCCTCTCACCGCTACCTTTACCAAATCGTGTTCACACACTTCACTCTCAGCATCAGAACATATCGTGACACTCCAATTCATTCCCAATGAATCAGACCTGACACAACTCTAAGCAATAGCAGGCATAGCATGGTAGGAACACATCAATGGCTTCAATCAACTCCTACACATGCTAGTGGGTTTCAACTATTTACTGTGGCAATGACAGGTCATGCAGAGGAATGGGTTCAACTACCGCAGCACAAAGTAGCAGATGAATCGTTGTTGTCCTAATGCAATAACTGAGAGCAGGAGCGAGAGAGTAGGGTTTTATCGAGATGAACAAGGGGGTTTGCTTGCCTGGTAAATCAACAAGGGAGGCACTGCTTCACAGACAGGTACTCTGGAACGTCTCCGGAGCAGGACCTATCGAGAAGGAACGGTGCCGGCAATCAAAACACAACCATATGCAACAATATGATGCATGAACATGGCGTGTAGATGTGATGCTGTTGAGCTAATGCAGCTAGTGTTCACTTGGTTTGAAGTCCATTTGAACCAAAGGTTCAAATGCATTTCTAAATTAAGTCTCTTATATATGCCATAATGTGTTTTCCCATATTCAGCATGTATAAGTTGGTTTGTCATGCATGAAACTAGTACAGAGGGAAAGATTGCATTTTTCTGATAATTTTTCATCTATAAATTATTTCAATCTGAGCTACGGTTGAATTTCTATGAATTTTTGAAGTTTAAATCAATTTCTGGAATTTTCCTGATTTAATTTAAATCCAGAAATTATATTATTGCGCCAGCATGACGTCAGCACGACGTCAGCGGTCAACTGGGCTGTCCAGTGTCAAACCTGACGTGTGGGTCCCACACGTTAGTGACACTGGGGTTAACAGGGGTTAATTAATTTAGTTAAAAGGTTAGGGGGGGGTCGGGCCCACTGGTCAGCGTCAGGGGGGGGTTAGCGCGGTTGACCGGTCAATCCCGCCGGCGTTTAGCCGCCGGCGAGGCCCGAGACGGCGGAGGGGCTCGGGATCGCCGTTCCGGCGACCATTCGGGCGGCGGAGACCACCCACGCGAAGCCCAGACTCACGCGCGTCTAGGGGTTCATGCGGGAGGCTGCGGGGGCGGCGGAGCTCGCCGGAGCGGAGCTCGGGGCGGCGGCCGGAGCTCGGGCTTCGAGCGGGAATGGGCTGCGGGGCACGGGGAGGCCACCTGAGGGGCTCGGCGGCACCCTCGTGGCACCAGGAGCGCGATGGGAGGCTTGGTTTGGGCGGAGGCGGGCCGAGACGGCGGCGGCGACATGGACGGCGGCGAGGGGCTTCGGCCGTGGTGGGGAGCGGCGCTACGGCACGGGAACGGGAGGGAGAAGAGAGGGGAACGGTGGAGGAGCTCACCGCGGATCCAGCGAGCGCGAGGGCGAGGTCGGGGATGCCCGGAAGCTCCCGAATCGACGGCGAGTACCCACGGCGGCCGGAGGCGAGGATGGCGACGGCGACGGCTCCATGGGGCTCTCCAGCTTGCGTGGCTCGGCGAGGAGGTAGCTGGCGACGAGGCGGAGCTCCTGGGGACGACGGGGAGGCGAGGGAGAGGCGGTGGCTACGGTGATGCCCGTCGGCGGCGGCGGTGGTTCTCGGGTGAGAGGGAGAGAGAGCAGGGGGAGAAGAGGAGGGCGAGGGAGAGTGAGAACGGTGCGGGGCAGCTGCGTGGCTTCGTCCGGGGCATCGAGGGAGTACGGGGAAGCAGGAGGTGGCCAGCAGGGGGGGGAGGTGGCGCGCGCGCGTGCCGGCGAGCGTCGGGCACACGCCCTCGTCCTTCTGTCCGAGGAGGGGGACGACAGAAGGCAGCGGGGGTGGGCTGGGCCGCCAGCTGGAGATGGGCCAGGTAAGTGGCCCAGGTAAGTCCTCCTTCCTTTTATTTCTGTTTTCTATTTTTTCTGACATTTGTTTGATTTAATAAATATATCAAATCATTTAATTTTATTATGCCAATTTTTGTAGGGGCTAATGGTATTATTCCGGAGCTCTTGTATAATTGGCATAATTTTTGGACCATATTTCATATATATAGAAATATATTTCCAATGCAAATATTTATCGAATTAATCCAAATGGCCAAAATAAATGTCCATGAGCTCCTAAAAATATTGTTTTGATTTTTATCTCTGTCCAATATTTTTAGAGGGCATCATGAGCATTTTCTTGGACCCTTTTGGAGAAATTTTTATTTGGGTCATTTTCAAAAATGATTCTGAGGGTTCCACCAATCCTCATTTCAAATTTAAATGAAATTTAAATATGATGCACAAATGACTAGCTAGTCCTAGGTCATACCAGACTAGGGATGTGACAACTCGCCCCCACTTGAAAGAATCTCGTCTCGAGATTCAGGGGTCGACGGAAAGAAAGCGGGGTACTCCAGTCGAAGACGATCTTCTCGCTCCCAGGTAGCTTCTCTCTCGGAATGATGAGACCACTGAACTTTGAGAAACTTGATGTTCTGACGTCGGGTAACACGCTCTGCTTGATCAAGAATGCGAACCGGGTACTCTCGGTATGTGAGGTTATCTTGGAGATCAAGCGTTTCGTGGTCCACTCCGCGGATGGGATCCGAGAAGCAACGCCTGAGTTGAGAGACGTGGAAGACATCATGAACTCGAGAAAGATGTGGGGGTAGTTCCAACTGGTAGGCAACCTCTCCTCGTTTAGCGAGAATACGAAAAGGACCAATGTAACGAGGAGCCAACTTGCCCTTGATACCGAAACGATGGGTACCCTTCAAAGGAGTAACCCGAAGGTAAGCTTGGTCGCCAATTTCATAAGTCATATCCTTATGATGACGATCGTACTGACTTTTCTGACGAGACTGGGCTGTTTTCAAATTCTCACGAATGATGCGAACTTGCTCTTCTGCCTCCTGGATCATATCCGGTCCAAAGAATTGTCTTTCACCGGTTTCTGACCAGTTCAAAGGTGTTCGACATCTTCGTCCATAGAGAACCTCAAAAGGAGCTTGCTTGAGGCTGGATTGGTAGCTATTGTTATAAGCAAACTCGGCGAAAGGAAGACATTTCTCCCAATCCATACCGAATGAGATAACGCAAGCTCTGAGCATGTCTTCGAGAATTTGATTGACCCGTTCCACCTGACCACTCGACTGAGGGTGGAAAGCGGTACTGAAGGAAAGATGGGTTCCCATGGCAGTTTGGAAACTCTCCCAGAAATGAGAAGTGAAAAGGCTGCCACGGTCTGAATTGATCTCTAGTGGAACACCATGAAGTGACACTATTCGAGAAATATATAAGTCAGCGAGCTGACTAGCAGTGATACTCTCTCGAACAGGAAGGAAGTGAGCCACTTTGGAAAGACGATCAACGACTACGAAGATAGCGTTATTCCCTCTCTTGGTCCTGGGAAAGCCGGTGATGAAGTCCATACCAACTTTATCCCATTTCCATTCAGGAATAGCTAAAGGCTGAAGGGTGCCAGCAGGTCTTTGATGCTCTGCCTTAACGCGACGACAAACGTCACATTTAGCAATGAACTCAGCGATTTCTCTCTTCATCCTAGTCCACCAGAACCTCTGGCGTAGGTCCTGATACATCTTAGTGCTACCGGGATGAATCGTGAGAGGAGATTCATGCGCCTCCTTAAGGATCAATTGTCGCAGATGTTGATTCTTGGGAACCACCAAGCGATTCTCAAAGAAAACAACACCACGATCATCCATAGAGAAACATCCACCAACTCCCTTCTTAATGTTTCTCTTGATCCGAGAAATTCCTGTGTCTTGCTTTTGAGCAGCGATAATCCGATCTTCAAGATCAGGTTTCGCCACCAGGGTAGAAAGGAATCCGCGAGGAGCAATGTGAAGGTTAAGCTTACAGAATTCCTCATGGAGAAGTGGTTGGCCTTGCTGCAACATGAGATTGTTGCAATAGGATTTACGGCTTAGAGCATCAGCCATGACATTGGATTTGCCTGGGGTGTAGGTAATCCCTAGATCATAATCTGTGATCAACTCCAACCAACGTCTTTGCCTAAGGTTCAGATCCGGTTGGGTGAAGATATACTTGAGACTCTGGTGATCGGTGTAAATCTCGCAACGTTTACCAAGGAGGTAATGTCGCCAGGTCTTGAGTGCATAGACTACGGCTGCAAGCTCTAGATCATGTGTAGGATAATTCTCCTCATGTGGATGCAACTGTCGAGATGCATAGGCAATCACATGACGATCCTGCATAAGAATGCAACCTAGTCCCTGTCGTGAGGCGTCGCAGTAGATAATAAAGTCTTTAGTGAAATCCGGTGGCACAAGTATGGGAGCAGAAGTCAGGCGTCTTTTCAGTTCCTGAAAACTGTACTCACACTGTGGGGACCACTCGAACTTTTTATCTTTCTTGAGAAGTTCCGTGAGGGGTTTGGCTACTTTGGAGAAGTTTTCAACAAAGCGGCGACAATAGCTGGCTAGACCAAGGAAACTCCTAACTTGTTTAACGGTCTCAGGTGGAGTCCAATCGAGAACGGCTTGAACTCTCTCGGGATTGACAGCAATGCCCTTACCAGAGATTACGTGGCCTAGGTAGGTCACTTCTGGCAACCAAAATTCACACTTGGAGAACTTGGCATAAAGGCGGTGTTCTCTGAGTTTTTCTAAAACAAGTCTAAGATGTTCGGCATGCTCTTCCTCGTTCTTCGAGTAAATAAGAATATCATCGAGGTAAACCACGACGAACTTATCTAAGTACTCCATGAAGATCGAGTTCATCAAGCGGGAGAATGTGGCTGGGGCGTTGGTTAGGCCAAAGGACATGACGGTGTACTCGTACTGACCATAACGAGTGACAAAAGCTGTCTTGGGAATGTCCCCGTTTCTGATCTTGATTTGATGGTAGCCTAACCTTAAATCCATCTTGGAGAAGACTGAGGATCCAGCGAGCTGATCATACAGGTCGTTGATCCTGGGAAGCGGATACTTGTTCTTTATCGTGACCAAATTAACGGGACGATAATCTACAACCATCCGGTCCGTACCGCCTTTCTTCTTGACGAAAGAGGACGGGGCAAGCCCAAGGAGAAGAACTAGGACGGATGAAACCCTTTTGCAAGGACTCATCGAGTTGTTTCTTAAGCTCGGCTAGTTCTAAGGGTGCCATCTTGTAAGGTCTCCGGGAGATTGGAGCTGTTCCTGGGATAAGATCTATGACAAACTCTACTTCTCTGTCAGGTGGAACACCTGGCAGTTCCTCTGGAAAGACATCCGGAAAGTCACGGACTACCGGGATATCTTCAAGGTCTGGAAGAGGGCTGGCATTAAGAGAATAGAGCTGACGCTTTGCAACTCTAGTGGAGACGGTGACTATCTTGCCAGATGGGTGTGTAAGCTGAACAGATCTTGTGTAACAATCAATCTTGGCATGATGAGCTGTCATCCAGTCCATACCCAAGATGATGTTAATATCTGAAGACTTGAGGGCTACAAGTGATGCAAGGAATACAAGTCTGTCAACAAGGATTTCATTACCATGGCTGATTCTGGTGGTCTGCCATCTAGACCCTGGGGTTTGGATTTCAAGCGGAGTTGGCATATCACAAAATGACATGTCGTGCAAACGAGCATAGCCTTCAGAGATGAAGGAGTGAGATGCTCCAGTATCGAATAGAACTGATGCTGGGTGACAATTGACAAGGAGTGTACCAAGAACGACATCTGGATCATCATGAGCGTCTTTAGCTGAGACGTGATGCACACGTCCACGTTTAGTGGAAACTGACTTGACACTGATCATCTTGCGTGATGGCTTAATACAGCCAACAGTCTTCTCGGGCTGGGGTGGAGCATAACTAGTCTGAGAGCAGTCACGTGCATAGTGTCCTGACTTCCCGCATGTGAAGCAAGTCCCTGAGGTTGGACGGGGACCCGCACTGACAAGCGGTCTACCAGTAGGCCTGGGTGGAACATACGACTGAGCTGGAGGAGGCACCACATGAGATGACCTCGGTGTATAACCGGAAGGAAGAGCGGAGTTTGGAACCCAAATCCGGCGTTTCTGGGAGCTAGAGCCAGAGGAAGATCCCAAATCACGGGTGTGCTTACGGGACTCCTCGTAAGTGAGTTGAGCTGTCTCTGCATTGATGGCCTTGTTCACAAGGGCTTGGAATGTATCACAATGATGCAGGTGGAGATCACGACGCAACTTGGGGTTGAGACCCTTCCGGAACCTAGCCTGCTTCTTGGCGTCCGTGGACACTTCTTCTGTGGCATAGCGAGCAAGGTTCTCGAACTCTCTGCTATAAGCATCAACAGCCATCTTACTCTGGGTGAAACTACAGAACTCTTCTCGCTTGCGATCAATGAGGGCCTGGGGAATGTGATGCTCGCGAAAAGCCTCAGTGAAATCCTTCCAGGTAGGAATCTGGCCAGCTGGAAGCATAGTCTCATAGTTCTGCCACCAAAGACTAGCAGGACCTTCCAGGTGGTATGTGGCATAAGTGACCTTGTCATCTTCAGCTACGCTCGCAGAACGCAGCTGATGAGTGATGCTACGGAGCCAGTCATCTGCATCGAGTGGCTCGATGGAATGATGAAAGGTAGGTGGGTGCAAACGAATGAAGTCACGAATGGTCACAGACTTGTTGGACTGATGTGCGGTGTTCTCCTCGATACGTGCCAACAAGTGGTTGGACTCACGCTTGTTCCTTTCCATCTCTAGCATGAACTCTGTCAACGAAGGCTGGTCGGGAGGATCCTCATCCCTACCATCTCCGTGATTCTGGTTACGAGCAACGGAACTTCGCTTGGCTGATGACATCCTGAGAAACGAATCAAGGACGGAATCAGCAACAACAAAGGACTGTAGAATGTAGGACAAGGAATTAGTATCACTCGAACTCCTAGGGAAAATCCGGCAGCATAACGGCAGTAAAATGCTCAGAATGAGACATCCTACTAAAAATGGGGTAGTAACATACTTATCATCATCACTCAAGGTTCTGAGATAGTACTAACCAGACTACACCGGAAATACTCAAAACTGGGGTATGACTCTGATCAACCAGTCCTATGGAACTACGGAGTAGTAACAGGTGATCCTGATAGACGGAAGAGAAAGCCTAGTTCCTTAACCCCGGAGGAAGATAGGAGGACTCAGATCAGAAGGTCATGAGGTATAAGGAGTAAAAGAGCCTTACGTTCCAACCCACAATCAATTCCCTTACATAACTAAAGAATTTCTAGACTCAACTTCGACCAGTATGGCTTGGTAATCCTACAGGCAGTCAGGCTCTGATACCAAAGCTGTCAGGACCCCGACTCGATGCCACATCGATCTAGCATGTAACACCTCATATCGCTTTGCGGCCTCACGCACGGTATCCCCACGGGTGTCGCCTTACCTTTGCCCGGGACCGTTTGCGCATTTTGGCACACGTATATGATGGTGTCGCTAGCATCCATATGATAAAGAGCCCGGGCTGACATGGCTAGTCGTAAACCCAAAGTGGCACTAACTTACAGGGACAGGCATCCATGACCCAGCATCGAACGTGTCGGTCATTAGCGAGTGAATCCAGGCTGTAGCACTGGGCTAACAGGACTCCGGTGAACCGGGCTGTAGCGGGCTAGCAGGACTCCGGTATTCATCGCGTGACATTTCCCCGAAGGGACAGACACAGGATCGAAGAAGGACACATGCCGGCCTGCCTAAGTGTTCCGGAGCAGTAGCAAGCTACCAGGGCTCAGTGGAAGCACTAGGAGACATTTCCCGGTAAGAGAGGCTACTAAGAATAAACAACTAGATAGTCAGATCCCACACATAGCAATACACATTACACGTACGCATAACATGCAAGTATGTGCTGTACAACATGGCATCACAGCATAACTCAACAACTCATATAGATAAAGGCTCAGAAGAGCCGTCATAGCATAAATTGCAAACAGGGGTCATAAGACCCATCATACAGAGCATACAAGCAACAAGCGGAAGCATTACATGTCTGGGTACAGACATCTACAAAAGAAAAAGGCTGAAGAGCCTGACTATCTACAACATCCGATCAAGATCGTAGCTGAGGTACTAGCTACTAGTCGAAGTCCATGGGAACACTAGTAAGACCGAAGTCTCCGCTGCAAAAACATAAATAAAGCAACATGAGTACAAAGGTACTTAGCAAGACTTACATCAGATCCTATCATACATGCATTTGTATCAAGAGGTAATGTGGGGTTTGGTTGCAGCAAGCCAGCTTTGACTCTGTGGCTATCCTGTTCTACGACTACCAGAAACTCTGGAGGTGAAACAACGAACACGAGTCCACTAATCACCACACAATACACTACTATGGATTCGTCCCCGTCTCCCTACGAGAAGGCCATCCATAGCACTCACACATGTCTTGAGCATTTTAGGGTATCCACTTCAAGTTGTCTATGTACCATGTAAGCATCCAAGAAGTCCATAACCGCGGACCCGGCTATTCGAATAGATCATGTTAACCCTGCAGGGGTGTACTTCTTCACACACGCTCTCGCCACTTACCGCCATGTACACGTCATGTATCTCGGCAACCTTCAAGCGGAAGCCTGGCGAGGGTGTCGGCCACGACCTGACTAACCACACAAGACTCTAGTCCAGGTTTATCGCCTATTCGGGTTCCATCCGCAAGGAGATCCGGCCGGGGTGTCGCTTACGGCCCCAAACGATGTGTACAGGGTTCCCGAGCCCACCAACCGGGTGCCACTCGGTACACCGGGCCACGTGTGCCTAGTCTGTCCCAAGCCCACCCTGCCGGGTGCCACTTGGTAGAAAAATAGCACTACCTACAAACACCAGAAACTAGTTGCGACTCCTGGACAGAGATCAAGTTGGTTAATAAGTCGAGAGGGCTTGGAGCGCCCGGAGCCCAATGTGTGGTAGTATCGAGTCATTGGACAACATACACAGAACTCAGGGCTTAAGGACGGTTCCAGTGAGACAACCCACCATGTACTCCTACATGGCCTCTCACCGCTACCTTTACCAAAACGTGTTCACACACTTCACTCTCGGCATCAGAACATATCGTGACACTCCAATTCATTCCCAATGAATCAGACCTGACACAACTCTAAGCAATAGCAGGCATAGCATGGTAGGAACACATCAGTGGCTGCAATCAAGTCCTACACATGCTAGTGGGTTTCAACTATTTACTGTGGCAATGACAGGTCATGCAGAGGAAGGGGTTCAACTACCGCAGCACAAAGTAGCAGATGAATCGTTGTTGTCCTAATGCAATAACTGAGAGAAGGAGCGAGAGAGTAGGGTTTTATCGAGATGAACAAGGGGGTTTGCTTGCCTGGTAAATCAACAAGGGAGGCACTGCTTCACAGACAGGTACTTTGGAACGTCTCCGGAGCAGGACCTATCGAGAAGGAACGGTGCCGGCAATCAAAACACAACCATATGCAACAATATGATGCATGAACATGGCGTGTAGATGTGATGTTGTTGAGCTAATGCAGCTAGTGTTCACTTGGTTTGAAGTCCATTTGAACCAAAGGTTCAAATGCATTTCTAAATTAAGTCTCTTATATATGCCATAATGTGTTTTCCCATATTCAGCATGTATAAGTTGGTTTCTCATGCATGAAACTAGTACAGATGGAAAGATTGCATTTTTCTGATAATTTTTCATCTATAAATTATTTCAATCTGAGCTACGGTTGAATTTCTATGAATTTTTGAAGTTTAAATCAATTTCTGGAATTTTCCTGATTTAATTTAAATCCAGAAATTATATTATTGCGCCAGCATGACGTCAGCACGACGTCAGCGGTCAACTGGGCTGTCCAGGGTCAAACCTGACGTGTGGGTCCCACACGTCAGTGACACTGGGGTTAACAGGGGTTAATTAATTTAGTTAAAAGGTTAGGGGGGGGTCGGGCCCACTGGTCAGCGTCAGGGGGGGGTTAGCGCGGTTGACCGGTCAATCCCGCCGGCGTTTAGCCGCCGACGAGGCCCGAGACGGCGGAGGGGCTCGGGATCGCCGTTCCGGCGACCATTCGGGCGGCGGAGACCACCCACGCGAAGCCCAGACTCGCGCGCGTCTAGGGGTTCATGCGGGAGGCTGCGGGGGCGGCGGAGCTCGCCGGAGCGGAGCTCGGGGCGGCGGCCGGAGTTCGGGCGCGAGCGGGAATGGGCTGCGGGGCACGGGGAGGCCACCTGAGGGGCTCGGCGGCACCCTCGTGGCACCAGGAGCGCGATGGGAGGCTTGGTTTGGGCGGAGGCGGGCCGAGACGGCGGCGGCGACATGGACGGCGGCGAGGGGCTTCGGCCGTGGTGGGGAGCGGCGCTACGGCACGGGAACGGGAGGGAGAAGAGAGGGGAACGGTGGAGGAGCTCACCGCGGATCCAGCGAGCGCGAGGGCGAGGTCGGGGATGCCCGGAAGCTCCCGAATTGACGGCGAGTACCCACGGCGGCCGGAGGCGAGGATGGCGACGGCGACGGCTCCACGGGGCTCTCCGGCTTGCGTGGCTCGGCGAGGAGGTAGCTGGCGACGAGGCGGAGCTCCTGGGGACGACGGGAAGGCGAGGGAGAGGCGGTGGCTACGGTGATGCCCGTCGGCGGCGGCGGTGGTTCTCGGGTGAGAGGGAGAGAGAGCAGGGGGAGAAGAGGAGGGCGAGGGAGAGTGAGAACGATGCGGGGCAGCTGCGTGGCTTCGTCCGGGGCATCGAGGGAGTACGGGGAAGCAGGAGGTGGCCAGCAGGGGGGGGGGAGGTGGCGCGCGCGCGTGCCGGCGAGCGTCGGGCACACGCCCTCGTCCTTCTGTCCGAGGAGGGGGACGACAGAAGGCAGCGGGGGTGGGCTGGGCCGCCAGCTGGAGATGGGCCAGGTAAGTGGCCCAGGTAAGTCCTCCTTCCTTTTATTTCTGTTTTCTATTTTTTTCTGACATTTGTTTGATTTAATAAATATATCAAATCATTTAATTTTATTATGCCAATTTTTGTAGGGGCTAATGGTATTATTCCAGAGCTCTTGTATAATTGGCATAATTTTTGGACCATATTTCATATATATAGAAATATATTTCCAATGCAAATATTTATCGAATTAATCCAAATGGCCAAAATAAATGTCCATGAGCTCCTACAAATATTGTTTTGGTTTTTATCTCTGTCCAATATTTTTAGAGGGCATCATGAGCATTTTCTTGGACCCTTTTGGAGAAATTTTTATTTGGGTCATTTTCAAAAATGATTCTGAGGGTTCCACCAATCCTCATTTCAATTTTAAATGAAATTTAAACATGATGCACAAATGACCAGCTAGTCCAAGTCATACCAGACTAGGGATGTGACACTTACTTTCAAAAAATTTCTCGTGTCAACATAGAACAACATGAGTGTTTGCAATTTTTTGGGATATTTCGGGGTTCGCGTGGACATTTTTATACATTAACTGAGTTTTCTATGCATTCATGTGCATAATTCAAATTTGAACTACATGCACATTCTCGAGTGCATATAAATGGGTTGACAAATCAACTGTGTGTCCTTGTATGCAACCTTAGGTCCCATGCAAGAAATGGGAATGAATGTCAAACACCTTTGCCACCGCCACTCGGCCGCTAAGATTGAGATACATGGTTTTAAAATTCTAGTAAATCGAAAACTTGTCTAAAATTCATGAAACTTGACATGCTATCATGGAACGGCAGAAACATGCAGTGGTAAATGTATTGTCCCATTTGGGGCAGGTTGGGGTATAAGCTTCTCACAAACCAGAGCTTCTCGCAACAAGCCTCATGGTTACGGTATGGAATGTTTCACCTTTCTAGACGAAGCAATATCCATTGCCTCTTCTTGATTTCAATTTTTCCTCTAGTGTCAAAATATAGAACAACAAGAGTGTTGTGTTAAATTTTGAAAAATTTCAGGGTTCGTTAGGACATTTTTATGCATTGATTGACCTTTCAATGCATTTATGTGCATAATTCAAATTCGAAATACATGCGCATGCTCTAATGCATGTAAATTGGTTGAAAATTCAAATATGTCTCCTTGGTTGCATGCTTAGGTCCCATGCAAGAAATGGGAATGAATGTCAAACACCCTGCCACCGTCACTCGGCCACAAACATTGAGATACCTGATTTTTAAATTCTAGTAAATCCAAAACTCGTCTGTAATTCATGAAACATGGCATGCTATCATGGAGCGGCATCAACATGCCGTCGTAAATGTTTTGTCCCATTTGGGGCAGTTTTGGGTATAAGCTTCTCACAAACCAGAGCTTCTCACAACAAGCCTGATGGTTTCAGTAGGGAACGTTTCACCTTTCTGGACGAAATGATAGACATCGCCTCTTCTT
This sequence comes from Triticum aestivum, assembly GCF_018294505.1. Taxonomy (NCBI): domain Eukaryota; kingdom Viridiplantae; phylum Streptophyta; class Magnoliopsida; order Poales; family Poaceae; genus Triticum; species Triticum aestivum. Next base: position 5,818,583 of record NC_057798.1, read on the forward strand.
GATTTAATTTTTTTCTCTAGTGTCAACATAGAACAACATGAGTGTTGTGTTAAATTTTGGATTTTTTTTGGGTTCATTAGCACATTTCTTATGCATTAATTGCGTTTTCGATGCATTTATGTGCAGAATTCTAATTTGAACTACATGCACATGCTCTAATGCATATAAATTGGTTGAAAATTCAAATATGTGTCCTTTGTTGCATGCTTAGGTCCCATGCAGGAAATGGGAATGAATGTCAAACACCCTGCCATCGTCACTCGGCCGCAAACATTGAGATACCTGGTTTTTAAATTCTAGTAAATCCAAAACTCGTCTGAAATTCATGAAACCTGGCATGCTATCATGGAATGGCACCCGACATGCCATAGTAAATTTTTTGTCCCATTTGAGACAGGTTTGGGTATAAGTGTCTCACAAACAAGAGCTTCTCACAACAAGCTTGATGGTTTCGGTAGTTTGCCTGTCATTGCTTTCAAAAAAACTTTAGTGTCAACATAGAACAACAAGAGTGTTGTGTTCAAATTTGGAATTTTTCGGGGTTCGTTTGGACATTTTTATATATTAACTGGGTTTTCTAGGCATTTTATGTGCATAATTCAAATTTGAACTAAATACACAAGCTCCAGTGCATATAAATTGGTTGAAAAATCAAATCTGTGTCCTTGGGTGCATGCTTAGGTCCCATGCAAGAAATGGGAATGAATTTCAAACACCAGCACTATTGACTGCAGGCAAAACGTTGAGATACTTTGTTTTAAAATTCTAGTGAATCGAAAACTCTTCTGAAATTCATGAAACTTGGCATGCTATCAGGGAATGGTACCCAACATGCTGTGGTAATTTTCGTGTCCATTTTGAGAGAAGGCGCACTCGTAAAACACTCAACAAAGGCATTTTAAAACCACTAGCTGCCACTCTAACTTCACAAATGTTTTAGATAGAACACCCGTATGTACACTGACAGCTTCCCCAGTAAGCCAAGGGAAAATGTGCCGAGCAGGATTTGTTCATCTCTTCATCGTAAACGTTTTATATAGAACACCTATATGCAAAGTGAGAGCTATGGTCTTCCGCAGTAAGCCAAGGGAAAATTCGCTGCGCGGGATTTGTGCGTCTATTCAATGCAAACGGTTCAGATTGAATAAGGTATGCAAAGCGAGACTTCGGTGCTAAGCCAAGAGAAAATTTGGCAAGCAGGATTTCTACCTCCCTTCAACACAAACGGTTTTTCCAGATGACCTGTGTGCAACCAAGTACAGACAATTTGGTAAGATTTGCATTTGTCATATTGGGTATATTGCATTTTGTCAAACTGGAAAGATTGACATTTGTTGATCTAGTAACATTGCCATTTGTCAATCCTTGTAACACTGTGATTTGTCAAAATATGCAGCTAAAAATCACTAGCACTATCTAATTTTTGCAACTAAAATTCAGTAATTAAGCATAGATTTCATTCATAGATTAAGCAGTCGTGCTTAATTTATACAAACAGTTCAACTTTACAGCAGAACTGACCAAACTTTTCCCCAATTGTTGCCAACCACGTACTGAAATAGCTAGTTCAACTATATATACTAGCTAATTTTAAGTACGTTGTACAATTTCACCACATCTATAGTCAGATGAATTGAACAAAATAGCCCCTAAATACTACTACCACTACTAGAAAAAGGGCTATAGATGATATGGACACTAATGGCGCACCAGACATGTGGTGCGCCATACTAATGGCGCACCATTGTGTTGGTGCGCCATTAGTGTCCAAATACTAATGGCGCACCACATCCACGGTGCGCTTTAATTTTTTTTTTCAAAACTAGTAATGGCGCACCAGGGGATAGTGCGCCATTACTAGTTAAACTAGTAATGGCGCACCACATCCACAGTGCGCCACTAGTAAAAAAATCAATTTTTTTAAAACTTTTATTTATTTATTTTTTTCAAAGTTAGTAATGGCGCACCATGGGTCTGGTGCGCCATTAGTAGTTAAAACTAGTAATGGCGCACCACACCCACGGTGCGCCATTACTAACATATTGTTAGTAATGGCGCACCGTGGGTGTGGTGCGCCATTACTAGTTTAACTAGTAATGGCGCACCACACCCACGGTGCGCCATTACTAATTTTGACCCAAAATTCCCCCGAATGCACCCCCTCCCCCCCCCCTCCCGTTAAACATTTTCAAAATCCTCAAAAACCTAACAGAAAAAAAAGTTACGAGGCTTTCAAGATCTAGAGGCAAAAAAATTCAAAAAAATTCAAACTTACTAGTGGTGCACCGTTTGCTAGGTGCGCCACTAGTTACAGAAAAAAAATAGTTTCAATTTTTTTTCAAAATATGATACGTAATATGAACGGAAGTTTGAAATAATTTTTCAAAATTTCATGACACTCATGAACATGAACAAAGTCCTAAACATCAAACAAGGTTTAATAGGATTGATATGCTAGATATATCAACAAGTGCTTGTGAAGTGAGCTGGTGCTGGGGTTGGATAGAACTCTGAAGTTAAGCGTGCTTGGGCTGGAGTAGTGTGAGGATGGGTGACCTTTCGGGAAGTTTGACCACGGACTGTGATTTGACCTGAGATTAAGCATATTGACCCAGTGGCATACTAAGTGAGATAGTAATGGCGCACCTAAGTGAGATAGTAATGGCGCACCTCTAGGCATACTAACGGCGCACTACAGGTGCGCCACTAGTATCTGGTATACTAATGGCGCACCAGTGGTGCGCCATTAGTAAAAAATACTAGTGGCCTGATACTAGTGGAGCACCAGTAGTGCGCCATTAGTAGGCAAAACTGGTGCGCCACTAGTAGGCCTTTTCCTAGTAGTGTACGGAGGGGCTTTGTACTACTTCCGGCAGCAATACGGTGTCTGCCATTGCTGCACCTTCAGCGACACTCACCTCGAACGCCCCCTGCCGCTCCAGACGATAGCTCTCGAAGCAGTGGTTCTCCTCATAGATCTCCTGATTCCTCGCCTCTGCGTTGGCGTGTGCCACGGCCATGGCGGCAGTAAGGCTCTTTGCATGCTCGACGAGGTGCTCCTCCTCCTCCCGCAAGGTCGCTGCCACACGTGCGGGCCTCCACCTCCGCCTCCCTCCTGCGGGTGGCGGTGGTGGAGCGGGTGATGATCCCAGCGGTTGACAGTGGGCTATCGGCCACGTCAGACGATGATGGGGTGCCGACCACGACCACCACCTCCCGTCTTCGGGCCACGGTGGTGGGGCGGTTGATGGCCACGGTGGCCGGCAGTGGGGTGATGGCCACGGCGGCGGAGCGGGTGATGGCCCTGGCTTTTGACGGAGGTGTGGCAGCAATGGCAGCCGGCAACAGCTGCCGGCGGGCACCAGCGGCCGAGCGTGTGGTGTGTGTTCCGCGCACAACCACTGGGACGCTGCGCGCACTATACTACGTCGGGGACTGTGCCGCCGCCACGGTGTTGCCTCCCAGCTGGAGCTATGCTTTGATACAGGCGGAGTAGCTGAGCGATGATGACGGTCCGGTGCCATTGCCGACTTTGGGAGAAGCAGACGAGATAAGCTACAGGGAGGGAGGGGAAAATGCGACGCATGACTCGCCGGCCGTGAGGGTTTATATAGTAGGATGATAAGCATTGGGATTTTGGGGAGTTCACCGAGTCGGGCGGGAAGCTTGCGCGGGAACCTGCGCGGTTGCACGGGAACGATCTGAGCATCGTTTGGCCAAAAGAATGCCCCCGCGCGCTGCTCAAGCTTGCGCTCGAATGTCTGCGGTAGCAGGGTGACAATATGTGCGAGAGAAGGACGAAAGGACACGTACACATGATCGGATGAACATGGACCACACTAGAGAACCCGTCGGTGATGAATTCATCAATCGCAAACGGTTGTACACTAGCAAGCGTTTGCCCACAACACACACGACTTATTCCATCACAAATAGGTCGGGTGGATCAACTGTATGCCACGTATACACATTGTCAAAAAGTAATGCGGTAGACCTTCTTTAACATATGTTAAAAAATAAAATAAAAATAAAAAACAAGGACCTCAAGGTTAAATTAGCTGAGGGAATGGGGCATTTCGGTCATTTAGATGACCGAAATGACCCATCCTATCAGCTAATTTAACATCAACACAACTTCCCATACAGTCACCCATCCCATGGTTGCTCCAGCCTGAGCACACTTAACCTGAGAGTTCTCTTAGTATGAGCTACTAGTGGAACAGCTATTCCTTCCTCATGTAGGATGCCTCTTCGCATCCTTATGGCATATCCGAATGACCGCCCGTCACCCAATGGCCAATACATGTTGTGTAGACAGAGCATATCACATACGTCTTATTGGAAGCAATCGTCTGTGTTATTATCGGTCTTCCCACACATTTCTGATTACAGACATGTTTGCCGTGTATCACACACATCTTGTTATATTGAACCGTTTATGTTCGCTTGTCTCAACACAAATAGTTCATCCGAGTGAACCGCATGCTTTATATCGCACACACCTTGATCTGGCTGACCGTTTCTTTTGTGTTGCCTAATCACAAATAGTTCATCCTAGTGAATCATATGTTGTGTATCGCACACGCCTTCATCTGGCTGCCTATTTCTTTTGTTACTCCTCATCGCAAATAGTTAATTGAACTGAACAGTATGCCCTGCATCGCACACGCAACTAAAATTTGAACCGTGTTTGATGCATCTGTCATCGCAAACGTTTTGGACATTTTTACGGTTCTCTGACACCATCGTTTGCGATTATTGCATCGCACACAGTTTCGCGAAGGGTCTCCGATCGTAGTGTCGCGTTAGTAGCATCCTGCACTAGTGACCCTTTTTGCTCATGATGAGAAAATTCCTACTATTATATCCTCAAGTTATTTCTGTTCTCATTAAAGGGTGATGCTAAAATATGATACAATACTCTTGCTCCTTGTTGTGTGCGTAGTCCCCAGGATATGATTTACTACTTCTCTGGAAAAAAGGTTCCTGCTCATAGAAAACAAGCTGCCTTATAGGAAATATTTAACTTTGTGCAAATTGAAGAAGAGAGTCTCCCACAAGCTTTAGGGAGGCTTCTCCAATTACTTAATGCTTTGCCTGATCATACACTTAAGAAAAATGAAATACTTGATATTTTCTATAATGGACTAACCGATGATTCTAGGGATTTCCTAGATAGTTGTGTTGGTTGTGTTTTCAGGGAACGAACTATTGAACAAGCTGGGGAATTATTGAATAATATATTGAAAAATCATGATGATTGGACTCTTCCTGAACCACCACCTAAACCCACTCCTAAGAAGAGGGGTATCTTATATCTAAGTCCTAAAGATATGCAAGAGGCAATGAAAAGTACGAAGGAAAAAGGTATTAAAGTAGAGGATGTTAAATTTTACCTCCTATTGAAGAAATACATGGAATGAATGCACCACCTCCACAGGTGTTAGAGGTAAATTCTTTATTGAAGTTTGATGAAGGTGATAGTCCTTATAATAAACATCCCAGTCGGTGCTTATATGAGTTTGACCACTACATTATAAAACAAGATCACTTCAATGCCAATGTTATGAAACAATTGAAATATAATTCTGATATGATTGCTCGCTTAAGCGACGTGTTATTTAGAATCTCTAATGATGTTAGAGGTGTAGGAAAACATGCTTCTATATTAAAAGGAGGCCTTAATATCCCTTAGTTTTCTTATGGACCCCGCTGCCATGGGAGGGTAGGACAAAAGATGTCATGCAAGTTCTTTCCATAAGCAGACATGACTATTTATGGAATACATGCCTACATTATATTTATGAACTGGAGCTACTTTTGTATCGCCCTAGGTTATGGCTGCTATATGATGAATATCATCCAACGAATTCACCAACCCAGTGCCTACGAGTTTTTCACATATTGTTCTTGCTAAGTTACTATTGTTATTGCTACTGTCACAACTGCTACAAAATTAGTGCTATCACTGTTACTGTTACTACTACTGTTACCACTGCTATCAAAACTATTATATTATTGTGCTACTGATCACTTTGTCGCGGAAAATTAATCTCCAGGTGTGGTTGAGTTGACAACTCAGCTGCTAATACTTGCAAATATTCTTTGGCTCCCTTTGTGTCGAATCTATAAATTTGGGTTGAGTACTCTACCCTCGAAAACTATTTCGATCCCCTATACTTGTGGCTTATCACATAGCGATAAAGTAAAGACATTACATGGCGCTTAGTGACTGACACACATGTCATACAATGATTAAAGACAACCCTAAGGCTCATGCCGATTGTCGTACTCATCAACATGCAAGTCGTGAACTTATTAAAAAACATCATCTCATACATCAACATATATCAAATCACGTCTTGACCATGTCGGATGACAACATACCTCACAAAAACAAGTTAGACGTCCTCTACTTTGTTGTTGCAAGTTTTACGTGGATGCTACGGGCAACTAGCAAGAACCGTTCTTACCTACGAAAAACCACAGCGATGATTATCAAGTTGCTATTTAAACTTCTGCAAGGACCATCATAGTCAAATAAGATTCAACTAAAGTGGGAGAAACACATTGCAGCCACCTCTATGCAATACAAGTTGCATGTTAATCCGTGGAACCGGTCTCATGTGCATGGACATGTAAGGTTAGTCTGAGCCACTTCATCCCACAATACCTCCAGATCAAAATAAGACATTGGTGGTAAGCAATATGAACATCACCGCCCACAGCTCCTTTGTGTTCTACTCGTGCATATCATCTACGCTTAGACCTGGCTCATGATGCCACTGTTGAGGAATGTTGGATGGAAAACAAAAAAATTCTACGCACACGCAAGATCTATCCATGGAGATGCATAGCTATGAGAGGGGGAGAGAATCTACATACCCTTGTAGATCTCTAAGCATAAGTGTATATAACGTGGTTGATGTAGTCGTACTCTTCATGATCCGATCACGATCCAACTGATCTAGTGCCGAATGGACGACACCTCTGAGTTTAGCACACGTGCAGCTCGATGACATCTCCTCCTTCTTGATCTAGAAAGAGGGAGAGGATAAGTAGATGGGATCACAAACAACACGACGGCGTGGTGGTGATGGTGGTGGTGGAGGCATGGAGCACCGACAATGCTTCGCTAAGCGTCGCCGGGACGAGGCAGCGGAACTACGGAGTAACGGGAGAGAGGGGGCGCCAAGGGCTTTGTGTATCCTCTTGGGGTGCCCCCTCCCCTCTATATATAGGTGGAGGGGTGCGCGGAACATCCCCTCCAAATCCTAGGGCGCAACCAAGGGGGGAGGAGGTGGAATCCTTGTCCTCCTCCTTCCCTTCCATACAAATAGTGGACTTTCCACCTTTTCCAACTGCATGGGCCATTGAGGGACTTGTGTATGCCTGGCCCAATAAGGCTAGGGCACCTTCCATCAGCCCATGCCGACCCTTGGAACGTGGTGGAACCCTTGGTGGACTTCCGGACTCCTTTGGAAGTTTCCGTAACCTTCTGGAACAATACCGAAAAAACTAAAACTTTTCCAGGACCCTAGAAACAACTTTCCATATATCAATTTCTACCTCCCGGCCAGTCTGAGACTCCTCGTGACATCCGGAATCTCATCCAGGACTCCGAACAACATCTGGTTACAAATCATCAAATCTCCCAATACTACTCTATCATCAACGAACGTTAAGAGTGCGACCCTGCGGGTTCGGGAATCATGTAATCATGACCAAGACACCTCTCCGGTCAATAACCAATAGCGGGACCTGGATGCCCATATTGGTTCCTACATATTCCACCAAGATCTTTTATCGGTTGAACCACGATGTCAAGGATTCGGTTAATCCCGTATGTAGTTCCCTTTGTCCGTCGGTATGTTACTTGCCCGAAATTCGATCGTCGGTATCTCATACCTAGTTCAATCTCTTTACCGGCAAGTCTCTTTACTCATTCTATAATACAAGATCCCATGACTAACTCCTTAGTCACATTGCTTGCAAGCTTCTTGTGACGTTGTATTACCGAAAGGGCCCAGAGATACCTCTATGTCAAACGGAGTGACAAATCCCTATCTCGGTCCATACCAACCCAACACACACCATCGGAGATATCTGTAGAGCACCTTTATGATCACCCAACACACACCATTTGATAGCACACATGGTATTCCTCAAGTATCCGGGAGTTTCGTGATCTCATGGTCGAAGGAACAGATACTTGACATGAAGAAAGCTATAGCAAATAACTTAAACGATCTGATGCTAAGCTTACGGTTGGGTCTAGTCAATCACATCATTCTCCTAATGATGTGATGCCGTTATCAAATGAAAAATCATGTCTATGGTTAGGAAACCTTAACCATCTTTAACCAATGAGCTAGTCTAGTAGAGGCATACTAGGGACACGGTGTACTTTAAGTATTCACACATGTATTTAAGCTTCCGATCAATATAATTCTAGCATGAATAATAAAACTTTATCATGAACAAGAAATATGATAATAACCATTTTATTATTGCTTCCAGGGCATATTTCCAATAGTAAAACCTAAGTACAGGTGGATGTTCACTCTTGTATGAATAATATGATTACAATGTATGATCATGTTGATCTTGTAGGAAGAAACTAAGCATCTAAAACTTGTCCGGAATTTAGCCATGCTTCTCCTTATATAGCGTTGAAGAAGCAGGGAGTACAACGGCTGCATGGCCACAAGCCCACATCCTAACAATCACACAATAAACATGGCCGTTACCGGGGTCTTGATGGTGTCGCGGTATAACTAATTTTATGGCGCTGTTGGTAACTAAAACCGTCAATGCCCCACGTCCACTTCATTCGGATGATCGTCCTTGTGCAACTCAGCCGAATGGGCTGGTAATGTTGGCCCAACTTAGTGATTCTCTTGTTGAAAACTCGCCTTGTTTGGGCTAGATGGGCCATATCCTTGTCATATGGGACTACCCCGGAGGTTCCGCCGTCATCATATATATAAATTTGAAGAATTTACACTCCATATGACATATGACTTGTGTATTACTACTAGTTGTACCTTTTCCTCCTCATATATGATGATAACGGGTGCGACTAATACGAGTGGTATTTGAGACACCCTAGTGTAGTAACAGCGTTTCAGGAGGTGGGTGGAGCGTTTGGCTCGTCGATCTCAATCACTTGACAACATTCATTCACAAGCATGATTATTAGGAGCACCAAACGGCATGTCAGAGGAGGATCGATCAGTCGGGGCGCCTAACTTCATAGATGACATGAGTAATTTGGCATGTGGAGTTCATTTTCAGCACCCAACTAATAGTAACATTACATATCCTAATGGATTGTTTTGGGTATGAGTAACTGACACTCGATGTGTGATTAGAAATAGCGTCCTAATGGCTCTTGCAAAACCAACATGTAGCCGCCTACATGAACATAAAGGCCACTAATCACTCTTCATCACTTTCTAATGCAAAGCTAGGACCAAGAGTAGATGAGAGCAATAGTAGGTAAATATACATACCTAATGACAACTAGGCGAAGAATAGATTTCCCTCTTGAGCCGTCGGGCGACGACATGCATGATTGTTGCACAGAGTTATCTCCAAAACCCAACATATGGTAAGGCTAGTCATATTGGGGAGTAACTTACACTAGTATCATGCATATGACACTAGTGTATGTTGCTACCTTCATAGTGTGGGGTACCATGCATAGAGGTAGTGTCATAGACTCATTTTGTCTTGGAAACCGCTATGTGATGGTAACATATTATGTTACCATAAACGCATCTCTCCTCATTAACTACCTGTCACATAAGTAAACTTGTCTTGGGGTGCGTTATATTACTACTAGCTATGTTACTCGTATTATGACCAGCCTTACAGTGACCGAGAGGTCCATGTAGTGCTTGGGTGGCTCATGTTGAGCGGTGGAGGACCAAATGTGTGATTTATTGTCAGCATTATTTTTAACAGCAAACAAGCAGTACTCCTCCAACCAGCAGTACGTTATTTGGTGGTGTTTGTTGTTGGGTTTATGATTGGGAGCAATGCTTCATGCTTTTTGCGCATGGATTTCTGTGTGCTGTAGGAGGTCACCCCAGTCTCAATTCTTGGAATTTCACGTGGCGTCACGAGAAAAGAACACGGTCCACGTCCCCGCGTCGCCCTCCCGCTAGGGTGGCTTGGGTGAAAACCCTAGCCGCCGCCGCTGGGCACGTCCATCCTCCCCCTCCTTTCCGTCGCCGCTAGAGGAGGTCGCCGGGCAAAGCCCCGTGCGTCTGATGGCGGCGGCGGAAGCTCTCTTCCCTCCCGCGCCCGATCAGGTGAGGCGGATCACCCATGGCACTGGGACGCTCTCCCCCGATCTGCGTCGCGGCGGCGCGTTAGGCGACGGTGCAAGGCGGCGGCGTGGTGTTGGGCGAGGGAGGCGGAGCTGCGGCTCCGAGGAAGATCTGGTGGCGCCGGCCGTTTAATGGGCTCGCGGGCATGGCGGCCTTGGTTGCGGTGGCCGACGGCTCGGGCTATCGGCGGCGGCTGGATCCCGGGGCGGCGGCCCTGGAAGGTGGCAGAGGGTGAAGCTCGGGCTTCCCGCGACGGCATGGCGTGGTGCTGTCCCTATCCAAGGCGGATCTGCATCGCCGATCTCGTGGTTTTGCTGCGGATTGGTTCAGATCAGAGACGGTGATGAGCGTGCGGGATCGATCTCGGCGGCTCTCGCGGTTTGGCGAGGTGGAGTGGGAGTCCTCCTCCCCGGCTCCAGTGGTGGCGCATTCAGGCAGTGGTCGGTGTGCCAGGGCTCCTACGGTGGCACTGCTGTTGCCATTGGTCGCCGGATCTAGGCGGCTAGATCTGGGGCTTTGAAGGCGGTCGATACAGTGCACAGGTTGTCGGGTGGATGTCTTGGGACGGATCCAAGTGAAAACTTGGTCTTCGGTCGTCGGCCGGAGCCGATGATGACGATGCCCTTATCATCGTTTCCTTCATGAAGGCATCATCGAGGTACAAATCCCAAACTCACCCAATACCTCCGGGGAAACCCTAGATCAGTCGACCGGATGACAGCGGCATTCATGTGTCGTTACCCCCTTGGGGGCGGCATTCTTGGAGATGCACTCCGGCTCGAGGGACCAGCGGATGGCTTCTTCGATGGAGCGGTGTTTCTTTCTATATATTCATGGCGGCGGCTCTTGGCGGCATGGAGCAGTGGAGGCTTGGCGTCATGTGTGTGGTGATGGACACGCGCAGGAGGTCGACGCTGTCTGGCGTCATGGTGGCGTCGGCGCCAGCTAGACCAGGCAAGGTCGATGCAGCAGTACAGCTCTGAAGATGGATTGGTGGCAGGTGGCTGCGGCGGCCTCATACCCGGCAGGTGTCCTGGTTGAGGAGCACGCCGGACTGGTGGGTGCCCATACCCGGCAGGCGTCCTGGTTGGGACCTCAGGTCTTAGATGTTAGATTTGGCTGCAAGGTCTGTTTGGTACTAAGCCCAGACTATCAGCGTCCAATCATCAACTGGATAGGAGTAGCGGCAGATGTTGCTTAGACGGTGGCTTTGGTCTAACTGTTGTACGACTTTGTAAGGTCTTGTGTTAATAATTAATAATATGGCCGTATGCATCGTCCAGATGCAGAGGCCGGGGGTATTCCTCCTTTCTTAAAAAAAATAACGTGGCGTGCATAAATTGGGACCATTCCTTCTCCAAAACGAATAATAATTGCCTGCATATTAATGTGGCGCCGATCGCACAATCCTCATGAGAAGAGATATAGGTACCGTGAGGAAGGTGGCCCGGTGGTTTTACCCCCCTCACATGGACAAATCCCTACATCTTGGCTACTCCCTCCGGATGGGAATATATGTTGGACTCAGATTCTTAGGTCTTCAATTTCACTACCGAAACATGTGTTGTACGCTAAATAACGACATCTTTAGATTCAGTGTCAAATGAAGTTTCTAACCACAAAATAAGAATGGTAATAACATTCTTGACAATTTATATTCAAATTATTTTATGTGCAATCTACAATATTGGGTATAAATAACATGTAAGAGTTTTAACTAAATATAGCATATGTCTAGTGTATGACTACTATTTGTATATTTACCTTCTCGTGTATGATGACGACAAGTGTGATTGATTAGAGTAATTATAGCAGGCACCTAATGTACGGTAACACTGTTTCGTGAGGTTGGTTGAGCATTTGGCTTGTCGATCTGTCATTCGGCGACATGTGCCATTAACAAGCATGATTATTTGCAGCACCAAACCAGCTGTAACAGTGTGTCAGAGGAGGAGCGATCAGTCCTGGCACCTAACGTTAACGTCCGAGATGACATGAGTGGTTTGGCAATGTAGAGTTGTTTTCTGGGCACCTAACTGAAAGTCAGGTTACATATTCCAACAGATTATTTTGGACTTGAGTGACTAACGCTAATTAGATTACAGATTGCATAAGAATGTGTGATTAGTACTAGTTGTTTTGATGAGACTTGCAAAACCCACGTGGGGCCAACCAACACGTATATAAAGGCCACTGGTGCCTCCTCCATCCGCATATTATGTAAATATATATATTCCAAATGGCGACTAGGTAATGAAATAAGAGATCATAGAGGTGGAATGAGTAGTTGGTTTACCCTCTTGAGCAGTTGGCAACGCCATGCATGATTGATAGGCCCATTGTGTCGTAACAGCGATCAAGAGGTCGATACAGTGCTTGGTTGGCTGATCTTGAGCAGTGGGGGACCAACTGTCTGATTTGATTGGCTGCATTATTTTTACTAATGTCGGATCTATCGTGCAATTCACAGGTATGAAGCTGTCGGTTGTTGGATCTATGATTTGGAGCTTTATTTCATGCATTTGCTCCTCACCTTTATGCCGATGTCATCTTGCAGTGCCTGATCCAGGACGAACTGTACGGACAATCCCAAGTCCGGGTCTTGCAAGGCACTTGCTTCATGGGCATCTTCCTGACTGGTCGTTTACATTAATTTACGCGGACAAATGAGGCCACTATAATTATGACAGGAAAGACATGCCAAAGCGTGTAAATGTCAGCAAAACACTTAAATAATAGAAATCCATCAATGCATGGAGACCTTTAATTGCTGAATCGCTAAATGAAGTGAGCGTAGCTACACTAAGTTAAGCACCTATGCGTTGGGAACTTTAATTGCTAAACTCTTTAATTTGATTAGCACCACATCTAAGCACATGTGCATATTGGAAGAGGCCACATAACCTAGTATCAAGAAGCCCCATGCGGTGACAACTAAGCATGTTGGTGACATGATATATGTAGTAATTAATTGAAGAAAGAGACTATGCTAATATCATAACTCATGTCAGTATCATAAGAATTGTTGTGCTACTATGTCAGATGCAAAGCAATAAATAATGTCATCCAATAAATAATGTAGGCTTGTCGTCTCCTCGGGGCTTCTCTGACTTGGACTCCAAGTCCCACGCGTGTCTTCTGTTCCAAGAAAAATCACCGGAAAAGTTTTATTCCGTTTAGACTCCGTTTGATATTCCTCTTCTGCGAAACTCAAAAACAAGGGAAAAAAACAGAAACTGGCACTGGGCTATAGGTTAATAAGTTAGTCCCAAAAATAATATAAAATATTAATGCATGTAAAACATCCAAAACAGATAATATAATAGCATGGAACAATCCAAAATTATAGATACGTTGAAGGCGTATCAAGCATCCCTAAGTAGGTAATGATAAAAACAGAAGTTTTGATGTGGAATGCTACCTGACATATTTATCAATGCAATCTCTTTTATTTGGCATGAATATTAAGATCCGTATGATTCAAAACAAAAGTTCATTGACATAAAAACAATAATACTTCAAGCATACTAGAAAGCAAATCATTAAGGTTCAAATCTTGCGGTGTGATCTCCCCTTCAAAATGACGATCCGGTAGTTGGTTTACCCTCTTGAGCAGTTGGCAACGCCATGCATGATTGATAGGCCCATTGTGTCGTAACAGCGATCAAGAGGTTCATACAGTGCTTGGTTGCACTAGTAGAAAAAGGGGCAATGGTCCAGGCCGGGTCAGCCCATTAGTCCCGGTTCAGTCCAGAACCGGGACCAATGGTGGCATTGGACCCGGTTCGTGAGCCCCGGGGGTCGGCCGGGCCACGTGGGCCATTGGTCCCGGTTCGTTTGGACCTTTTGGTCCCGGTTGGTGGGACGAACCGGGACCAATGGGCCTCGCTCCTGGCCCACCACCATGGGTCCCGGTTGGTGGGATGAACCGGGACCAAAGGCAGCCCACTAGTCCTGGTTGGTGGCATGAACCGGGACTAAAGGGTTGGTCCTCGTTGCGGTCAGAGTTTAGTCCCACCTCGCCAACCGAAGGGCGCTCACACCCGTTTATAAGCCCCTCCCTCTCTGCCTTGTTGAGCTCCTGTCAAAGTAAAAATAGATGCCCTTATACAGGGAATTTGACCTAAATTCATATTGAATTTCTCTGAAGTTAGTAGAAATTTATTATGAATTTAGGTCTAATTTTCTCTATAAGCGCATCTATGCTCATTTTTTAGTAAAGTTAATCACAACTATTTTTTCTTCTATTTATTTCTGAGTAGTTTTTTATATAGTTTTTTTTCTTTTCTGCTATATTTATTTTTTCTATTTATTTCTGAGTTGTAATAAGTCTTTAAAAATAAAAAAGAGGCGCAATGCTCGTTAATTAGCTTCAAGCCTTTCAGAATAGTGTAAACTGCACTGCACATAGCTCCGTGCAGTCTACCCTATTCCTCAAGGCTTAAAGGTAAGCAACGTGCAGGTTAGCATTGAGCCTCTTCTGCATCGTCTCTGCACTTGGGGCTTATAAACCGCTGCGAGTGCCTCTCGCTTGGCGAGGTGGGACTAAAAAACAGCTGCAAAAAGAATCAACTAAAAAACTCTTTTACCGGTTCATGGCACGAACCGGTACTAAAAGGTGCTCGTGGGGCACCAGCCTTAAAACCTGTACCAAATAAAATGCCTTTGTAACAGCCTTAGAACTGGTACTGAAGGAATCAACTAAAAAGCTTTTATAAACCTCTAGTATTATTGAAACTAAAATTACATAGAATTTTGTTACAAACTTTAATAGCAAAAAGGATTATCATAAAAGAAAATAAATAAGTAATTAGAATTCTCTTCAAAACATTAAAAGCAAAAAGAATTATCATAAAAGAAAATAAATAAGTAATTAGAATTCTGTTCAAAACATTAAAAACAAAAAGAATTATCATAAAATAACATAAATAAGTAATTAGAATTTTGTTACAAACTTTAATAGCAAAAAAATTATCATATAAAAAAATAAGTAATTAGAAAGATTATAATTAATCTGAGCTAAAAGAAAAAAATAAAAAAAGCAAAAATCGAATGAAAATAAATAATTCAAAGCAAAAAATAAAATAAATAAAATAAAAAAAAGTGTCACCTAAAGGGCTACCATGGCCTGAATACGACTAGAAACCCAACAATGGGCCAAGATTCAGGCCCGCAATAGGCCCAATAGGCCCACAGGCACATATAGTGAGTTTAGGCCCGTAAGCCTGCATTGAGAGGAGCTCGAGAGGGCAGCGGGACTGGGGCTTATAAACCACTCTTGAGCTCCCTCAGCTAGCGAGGTGGGACTAAACTTTCGTTCCGCGATGCGGGCAACACAGGGCCTTTAGTCCCAGTTGGTGGCACCAACCGGAACTAAAGGGGTGCATTGGTACCGGTTCGTGGCACCAACCGGTACCAATGCCCCCCCTTTAGTCCCGGTTGGTGCCTCCAACCGGGACCAAAGGCCTCTGCTTCCCGCCCTTTGGGCTGTTGAAAAGAGGCCTTTGGTCCCGATTGGTGGCACCAACAGGAACTAAAGGGGGGCATTGGTCCCGGTTGGTGCCACAAACCGGGACCAATGCCTTTGTTATATAAGTAGCACTTAGGAAAATTTCAGAACCGCCCATCCCCACTTCAATCTCTTCTCCGGCCTGCTCTCCCCCGATGGCGGCGAATCCATCTCCCCGGCCCGTCCTGCGCCGCCCCGTCCCATGCCGCCCTGACGCCGTCTCTGCGCCGCCCCGGCCCGCGCCGCCCCGACGTCGTCGCAGCCCCGCCCGCCCCAGCCCGCGCTGCCCCGACGTCATCGCCGCCCCGCCCGCCCCGCGCCGCACCTCGCCGTCGCCGTCGCCGTGAGCAACTAATTTAATTTGACGTTAGTAGTAGTTAATTTAGATGTGTAGTTAATTTTGTTAGATTTTTTTGTAGTTTATAGATTTTTTGTTAGATGTGTAGTAATTTAGATGTGTAGTTTATAGATTTTTCTGTTAGATTATTTTCATATTGTGTAATTAATTTGTTCATATTGTGTTAGATTTTTTTATGATTTTTTCTGTTGTAATTTAGATGTCAAATTTTTATGATTTGTTTCTGTTGTAATTTAGATGTCAATTTTTTTCATATTGTGTAAGTAATTTAGATGTCAAATTTTTATGATTTTTTTCTGTTCATAGAATTTTTATGATTTTTTTCTGTTCTAATTTTGTTCATAGAATTTTAATGATTTTTTTGTTCATAGTATTTTCTTTGTCAATTTATTGTGTATGTATAGGAAAATTAGTTAGAAAAATAATAGAACTATAGTTAAACTAGTTTATTTTTAGTAAGTAGTACTTTATTTTATTTATAGTAAGTGCTTCATATATAGTTGAACTAGCTAGTTGATTTAATAAACCAATTTATTTTACTATATATAGAAGTAGTTTATTTTTAATAAGTACTACTTTATTTATTTATAGTAAGTGCTTAGTAGTTGAACTAGTTGATTTAATTAATAAAACTACTTTATTTAACTATATATACAAGTAGTTCCCGCATCGACGTCGACGATGCCTATCCCGCATCCTCGTCGTCGTCGACTCGGCGGTGGTGGAGGCCTGCTTTATCAGGGCCATGTTCGGGACTTGTCTCCGCCGGGCTGGTATTGGGAGGTGCTACCTTCTGGGGGACGTAGGTTGGTGAGGAGGCAGCCCGTTGTTGACCCGATCCTTGTCTGGTGGCGGTCGCGTGGGCCAGTGACGGTGCCGAGGCTTCCAGACACCACGGAGGTGGTACGTCACTGTGTCAGCGAGGAGGACGAGCACGTCCGTCGCTACATGGTTGCGTTGGAGAGCAGGTTCGACAATACCTGGCAGGTTCTTCAGGGATCTCACTGGAGCTATGATCCTGTGATCGTTCCTTATCTTTGGGTGTCCATCGCCCGCGATGATACCTGTCGGGCGCTATGGTTCTAGCTGTATTAATTAGCGATGCCATATGTATGATAGTATTCGAGGAGTATTCGACGATGTACGGACACAAAAGATGATGTACTTTTGGTTATAATTGAATGCATGCTAATTTGAATACTACTTTATTTTACGATTTGGTTTTGCTTATTGAATGCTCATATTGAAAAAGTACTCCTACTTTGAATGCTAAAATTGAAGAGCACTCTATGCAGAAATCTAGGAGCCCCCTCCATCATCCACGCCATCATGGGGGTAGCTTCTTCTTCATTCCCGTGTGCTAGAAAATTTGTTGTAATAATGCACTCGGGAATGAAAGGAGGAGCTACGTACCATCACCGATAGTCAACCCGTGATTAATAATAATGATCTAATTTAGGTTTTTTAGTACATATATTTAATATTTGAATTATGAACTTAGGCCGGAAATGTCGTACTCGGACGATGAAAACCGCCCGGGGGAGTGCGACTGGTGCCACGACGACCGAGGTATGTGCGACGGGTTCATTGAGCTGGACGAAGATCGGCGCTTCAGCATTAAGCTCGAGGAGACCTTCGATGTTCATACGGTACACAACGACGACAATAGTTTTTTTCGTAATTAAGCACGACTTCAACTATTTTAACGTGTATTTTTCATCTTTTCCAATTCGACTAGCTTATCCCATGCTATGCAAGATGCTATGTCTTGGAGAGGATGGGTTTTGAAGACCATGAAAGTATGGAAACCAAAAAAAATCTCCTAAGGACCCATCATGGTGTGGATTTTCAAGTAAAGTTGTACAATGCTGAGAGTGTAACCCATTTTGGTTGCAAAAATTGGGAAGCACTTTGCAAGATGTATGGTTTTGATGAGGGTATGCTTGTCACCATGGATCTTGGTGATCCTACAATCCAGCAAGACAATATGGGCATTTGGGTCCTTGTGGATACACCTCTAATTCTTCCCCCATGTGAGCTTAACATAGTTATTAAGTAATTTATATTGTTTATTTCAAAATAGTTGACAGCTTGTTTCCATTGACAGCTTATTTTCATTCTTCAAAGAATGTGCGGAAAATGGTAGACAAAACCCACTACACCGATGGCTCCAAATTAACTTATAAGGAGAAAAATCATCTGATCGCATTTTGTACTGATCTTGAGAATTACAATGTCTACAATCGAACTCCTCAACATTATGGTCAATACGTGCCACTAGTGCACGTGTTGAACTACGATAACTACCATGGAGATATCCTGGTAAGATTTTTTACTATTACGACATCCCTGCATCTTTTTTTAAATACTTCTAAAACTAGTACATCATTGCTAACTACAAAGTTATTACTATGTTTTTCAACAAATAATCCCGAATGATTGTGTGCCTCATCTGATGTATACGCACGGTCGCCTTGATGTTTTGAACATACAACCAGGTTGTCCTACGAATCTCAATTGTCCATACCGGATTTCTAAAAGAAGTGGAGACATGACAATCAAAGAATGGAAAAAATGTATGAACAGTCATAAGGAGTTTCTTGCAAGCAAAAGGAGGCGAAGCGCAAGAATTGGAGATAGGATGATCTCCATTCTTCATAATGGAGAGTCAGGGTTTATATTGTTTTATGCTATTTTACCTTAAGGGTGTTTAGGTCCTACCTGATACTGATGATCATGTGCTAAGAACAATTATGTAGGGTTGGGTTCGATGACTATGAGGATGATGATCGTATGACTTGTTATTAATAACGAGTAGAAGTTGTATGATGATGCATGATTAGTAGGACTTGTTATTATATATGATGATGTATGATGCGAGCATGCATGAGTTATTATATATCAGCGGGTGAAATGAACATAGCAGTATAAGAGAGGACACTTCTCTCTATTAGCTAGCTAATAAAAACCTAAAATTAACCCCCAAAACCCCTAAACCAGCCACTTTTTTAAATAAAAAGAAAGAAAAACCTCAGCTGCTGACACATGGAAGCCTTTTGGTCCCGGTTCATGTCACCAACCGGGACCAAAGGCCCCCTTGCCTGACCTGCTCGTAGTGGCCACGTGGAGGCCATCTGTCCCGGTTCGTGTTAGAACCGGGACTAAAGGGTGGAGGCATTAGTAACGACCCTTTAGTCCCGGTTCAAGAACCGGGACTAAAGGCCCTTATGAACCAGGACAAATGCCCCCTTTTCTACTAGTGTTGGCTGATCTTGAGCAGTGGGGGACCAACTGTCAGATTTGATTGGCTGCATTATTTTTACTATTGTCGGATCTACCGTGCAATTCACAGGTATGAAGCTGTCGGTTGTTGGATCTATGATTTGGAGCTTTATTTCATGCATTTGCTCCTCACCTTTATGCCGACGTCATTTTGCAGTGTCTGATCCAGGACGAACTGTACGGACAATCCCAAGTCCGGGTCTTGCAAGGCACTTGCTTCATGGGCATCTTCCTGACTGGTCGTTTACATTAATTTACGCGGACAAAAGAAGCCACTATAATTATGACAGGAAAGACATGCCAAGCGTGTAAATGTCAGCAAAACACTTAAATAATAGAAATCCATCAATGCATGGAGACCTTTAATTGCTGAATCGCTAAATGAAGTGAGCGTAGCTACACTAAGTTAAGCACCTATGCGTTGGGGACTTTAATTGCTAAACTCTTTAATTTGATTAGCACCACATCTAAGCACATGTGCATATTGGAAGAGGCCACATAACCTAGTATCAAGAAGCCCCATGCGGTGACAACTAAGCATGTTGGTGACATGATATATGTAGTAATTAATTAAAGAAAGAGACTATGCTAATATCATAACTCATGTCAGTATCATAAGAATTGTTGTGCTACTATGTCAGATGCAAAATAATAAATAATGCCATCCAATAAATAATGTAGGCTTGTCGTCTCCTCGGGGCTTCTCTTCTACTCGTCCTGGTATACTATGCATTAGGAAGTGATTGTAGCTTAATGGTGGTGAAGTGTAGAGCAACAATACTCAGCAACGTCAAGTACAAAATATCAATAAAGAGAGTGATAACGATCAAAAGTGTAGGGATGAGGATGGATAGAATCAAATATGTAATTGCAGTAACATAGGGTGACATCAATCCAGCTCAAATTCATATACTTATGTTGGCATCTATCTTGTACGTTTTTGTACGATGTTTGTCCTAAGAACTTGCACAAGATATTTTGTCCTACCATCTCCTTTCAGCGTGGTCCTAATGTAAACTAAGGTTAATTAAGGTACTACATTCGCAAAGCACCGGAGCAAACGATTAACAATCAATGAATATATATATATAATTCTTAACTTACAATCGTTTCCGTTGATATCTAATTATTGTCACCTCAGGGTCTTCGGTTCATAAAAATAACATGTGCATATAACTTGCAGTTATGATCCAAGCACATAGATATTCGTGAAAACGCATATGGTTCATATCTGAAATCATGGATTTTGGGCCCTTGATGAGCATTAAGCATAGGAAAGTCATATGAACATAAATCTCAGAACATTGATGAAACTGGGTATCAAACCTTAAATTTTTTTGATAACTTTTACATATAAGGGATCCCATCCAAAGTTCATCAATTCCATGTGCCAAAAAAGATATCACTCGCGCATGGGTGGGGAGATGATGATGATGATGATGATGATGATGATGATGATGATGAGATGATGATGGAGAAGGAATTGGTGATGAAGATGATGAAGGTGTGAGAGATAGGAGGATGGTTGGCTGCTCGGTGAAGAAATAGGAGCGTTGGAGAGGGAACGGATAAGGATATGTGCGGTGGATTCTCTCAGGAAAAAGGAAACGTGGGTAGGACGTGCCACACAGGCGGGTGGTCAGTTATATTTAAATCTGAAACGATATTATAGAATATAATTGTTGGCAATATTTTTAGTGTATGTGAACAATCATGGTGGCTTGTTTACCTCTTGTTTTAGTAACATACTAAAAGGGGCCGTGCTATTTGGCTAACATTACCTTTTTATTGAACACATCATCCGTATCACACAGTGGTTCTCTCTATCTTAAATGCATGTGTGCAAATAAAGACAAAGTTGTCCATGTTACCAAATTTATTTCATATTTCAAAAATTCAAAAAAAATGTAGCTCTAGCTCATTCACAATCCGTTTTCACCGTTGAATCCCTGCAATGAGATGTTCAAAAGTAGATCCCATGTTGATATGTTTCGATGACTTTTTTGGTGAGTTAAAAGTTACCAGGATGTATTATATAAGTTACCACCATGTTCACACAAAAGTTACCAAGCATGAAAATAGAAAAAAATTGCCAAGTTTGAATTATTATTTTCAGGTCTAATGTTATCAACCTGTAATATAAAAGTTACCAATATTGTCCAGATGTTGTTACCGTCGAACATTATTTGAGTTGTCGGGCTACTCGTGTAGTTACCGTTTCTAAAATTAGATCTCGCTGCAACCACCAATCTAATTACATCACTACTATGGTAGTGACCGCAACCTAGGCAGCTGGTAACTTTGGTTTTCTCATCTTGGTAGTTATAGCACGTGCAGTCGGGTAAGTACACAATTGTTATATTGGTAATTGTAGCATGGGTAGCCTGATAACTATAATTTTCTCATCTTGGCAACAACAGTATGACCAACTGGTAACTATATTTTTTTTCCTGTTGGTAAGTATAGAGCGGGTAGCTGGTAACTATAGTCGTCTCATAATGGACAAGAAAAATATTGGTGTCTATAGTTATCTCATGTTGGTAACTACATAATCACTACGTTGGTAACCACATAATCCATTCTTTTCAGAAAAGAAAGAAAGAAGCTTCGTGGGCATGCTATTATGATTTTCTATTGCCGTTTTGTAATTTGGTGACCTGGATGCTTTCTGCAAAAAAAATATCTCTATCTAATGAATAAGATGTAACAATAGTACCCTAATCTGCAGAAGTAGGAACGGTTACAACCGGGTGCAAGGACCATCTTGCAGTGACTACAAGCACTGAAATGTGCCGAAGGCACACTGCAATCGCTGCTCCTGCCACACAGGAGCAGGAAAAATCTTGTTGTAATTGACACTCGGGAAGTTTTCGTACTAAGACCTCAAAGAGTTAGCGCATCAAAGCAGCAACTGTCGTTGACGAAGAAAAACATAGATTGAAAGGACCGTACCTGCAAACACACCATGACACCAACAACAACGAGCACAGTCAAATCCAGATGGGCAGGAGCCAAATGTCGGCTGGATCCGAACAGATCCGCCAGAGACTAAAGCTATCGGATCCATGTTCCCTCCATCAGCAGTAGACGCCCGTCGAAGCGAGATAAGATGGACAGGAAATTATTTTGACTATAGGATGTTATTGTCGCCTTGTCGCCCTGACCAGGAAACCAAGCATTGTCGTGACCGCGTCTATGGCCAAACCATCGACGACTCGGTAACCCTAACTACGGGGAAGACAACCAAACTACTACTACCACCAGATCCGCAGAGCACGTTTCTAATTCTGACAACGCATTCGGAGGAGACATGCTAAAAGGAAAAAAGTTATCGATTTTTTTATCATTCTGGCACAAGAAGAACAAATCGTGGATTCAATTATTTCTTGGTTTGGCAGACTATGTACAGCGTGTTATTAACATGTGTGCTATGGGTCCATAGCATAGCATAGGTCATAATTGTATATAAAGGCCAGATCATTCTTCCAACCACTACCTAAAGCAACTCTATCACAACACAGGAGCGGACAGTCCAAATGGCATCTGCTGTTACGGCCACTCCCGAGAGAGTTTGTAGCTTCGAGCCATCGGTGTGGGATGACTTCTTCATACATTACGAGCCACAACCACTCAAGGTAAAGACAATATTTTGTAAAATAAGTCCTTTGTGATATCCATACACCTTATAGTATTATAACATGGCCAACTCAACATTTTATAGTCATAACATAACACCTTATGGTATACATACCCCTTATAGTATGGTGACCGAGTGCCTATGTATTTTCATAAGCATTTGGACACAACTCAACATTTATATCACATGTATGATGTATGTCCGTTTGAGAAAGTCTGTTGATATATACCACATGAATTACATCCTTTTTTTTAATTTATCCGTGCATGTTTGATATTTATATGAGTAGCGTCCTAGCTAGCTATAGTCTCTCAGTTCACGGCCTCATGGCTGACCGCCATTTCTTTTATGATGGCTAGGATTAGTGTCTCATTTGGAAAGGGCTACTGCAACTTTTTTTTGTTTGAGAAGGAATTAAAAAAAATATGATGAAGGAATTAATTTAATTTCACAACTATATTTGTTTGTATCATGGATCAACTAATTTGTATATATAGCTAACTTTTGATATATTATTCCACACAAAAAGACCTTTATTTATATATTATCATTACCATAACATAGTATGTGGCGTACGTGCAATCTAGAATTTTGGATATAAGATATCTTTGGAGAGTTTTAACAAACAGGGGGGCGGGGGGATTAAAACTTATGCTACTCCATGTGTTTTCCTATTGGGACGACACATCACCAACATGCGGACCTCACCAATTATCAAAAGAAAACATGGAGGGCATGTGATGGGAGGAGGTCGTGTTGAGGGAACATGCCACGGCGCTGGTGCTGACCTAGTACAGTGATATCATGAACATGTGACGAGGGTGAGGTGTTATTGTACTATTTCAATTTCCAAGTCAGATTCCTTATTGATCAGTCTGCAGAAAAATGTTCCATGATAATGACAGAATGATTGGACATGTGTCCTATCTTTTGTCATATTTCACAGAGTGTGTTATGATATAGGCACCGCTATGCATCAGACTACTAATAATTTACATCCCCTCAGACTAGTCGTAGATCGTTGGATCCGAAGTAGGACGGCTAGTTTAGACCTGCGTGAGATTAGCTATAGCTACTAATTGAGCTTCCACATCCCATGCGCTCCAGCGTCAGGTTAATTTCTCTCTCCAGCCGATTCTTGTTCGCTGGAGGTTGCTTCCTTGTTGCATGGTTCCTTAAATCACGCCAGGTTACCAGATTCATGCACCCATGAGATGGAAGTATTACTTGTGAGAACCAAATATACATTGATTCTTTTAGGAAATAGATCCCTAAATTCTATGGTTTAAATCCCGCAAATGGTTGTTCGATTCTGCTCCCAAGCTCCGTCCGACAATATAAGAGCATTTTTGACACTAGTAATAAATCTCCAACGTACTCCCTGATGCAAACATTTCCTCACGAGACGAAAACACTCTATGTTGACTTATGCAACAGCAGCATCTGTTGTCCTCGATGCAAACATTCTTTTTTGACCAATGACACATAGTTATTTTTGTAGTGGAAACATTTTTCACTCCCAATAAACACTTCTTCACATTGGTGGAAACATATTCCATCTGAGTCACTTCATAAAAAAATAATTAATAAAGCTTCATTCATTATCATCTGATGCCCTATATTGCTTCCAACAAAAGAAATATGTGTTTCCAAAATATAATTATTTATTACCATTATAACAGTTGTGTTTGTTTGAACAGATAATTATATTAGAATAGGCATCCAACACAATCAGAATTTTCTATCGTATAACTAGCAATAATCCTACACCTACGTAACATTGTTACGTACTCTTACTTAACTTCCTACTCCCTCCTTTCCGGTTTTTAGGGCTCAATTCAAAAATCTCACCAACCAAGGTAGATGGTGAGTGGTGGAATACTTTTTGTAGTTTGCAAAAGCATCCAATTAATGCTCTTATTTTCCTCCAAAAATTATGTTTACCAATGTATTAATTGCAATGCATGCATGCATAAAGTACATGCATTGGTCAATTTTTTCTTAATACTTGCATGCAATAATTTAATGCACCTTGCAATCTAAACATGTGATGGGGAACAACCAAATTGAGCCTTATAAAATGGAAAAACTAAAATTTTGAGATAAGCCTTATAAACCGGAAAGGAGGGATTATAATCTAATTATCTCCCGCCCCTGATTTTCATGGATGGGGCCTGGGCCTTTTTTTATTCCAATTAAACCATGCCAAGTCAGCCTTCACGTAGGTTTACGTAGGTGTAGCAAAGCCCTATACCTAGGCATCTAGGCACAATGCACCATCGGCCAATGATCTAATGATGGCATGTGTCCTTCCTATGGTAGTCATGCTTCCTGCCGATAGTAGTAGTTCTTCCAATGGTGACAGTGCTTCCTTCCGATTCCGATGGTGGCCATGCTTCCTTGAGATGGTAGTACGTGTGCTTCCTTCCAATAAAGGTGGCCGTGCTTTCTTCGCTGCCAGGCCAACCAGAGGATCGGAGAGGAGCGACATGAACTGAGTGCCGCTGTAGCATGGATGCACTGTTAGCCAAGGGTCGTGCTTCTTTCAAATGGTGTGCATGCTTCCTTCGAATGGCGTGTGTCCGAGAGACGGAACGGTGTCTGTTGGGACAAACCCCGGATCAGCATCCATGCTTCCTTGTGATGGTGATCGTGCGGCCTTCCTCATCGATGATCCTCCTGCTTCCTGTTCCTGGATGAGCAGTCAAATTGTCGCATCCGCTGGTGATGACGGGCGCGGCCTCTTGAAGTTGGGATGGCGCGTCGGCGAGGTGGAATGGTGGCCGCATCGAGGAGTGAGGCGGTGCAATGGATCTGATCTGGGCGGTGACCTGGGATTGTTCGCTCCGCGGAAGTGGGTTGAAACTTGAAAGAAGGGTGCGCAATTGGTCTGACGTTTTTCTTGTATCAGACGTATGATGATAGAAAGTGTTTTCCTATGATATGTACTAGTATTAATTCTGTGTCCGATTGTCCAATCACCAACTTTAGAGTTGGTCTAAAGGACCGTACCTAAAAACAACTAAGAGTTCTACTCTACTCCTCCCATCATCGGAGGTGATGTTGGCGGGCCCTGCACGAGACGGCCGGCACAAACAAGGCCAAGCTGACAACGGATATGTCTCTTTGGCAATAACGGGCCATGCATGGAGGCCACCTTTTTGTGTGCATCACTCCTCCAGAATATCTACGTATACTTTATATCCAGAATTTGCTGGATCTATTCCTTCTTCACTGATGCCCTGATGTCTAGTGATTGGAGCTAGATACATACTGGTTTTTCTATCAAATGATCACAGAAACTAAAGATATAAAAATTTATAAATATAATGGAAATGTTGCAGAAAAGGCATCATAAAGCTCGAAATAAAATGATTAGTAATGTTCACTTCCATTTTTCTTTGTGTACATATCGTATCCCTTTTGGCTTCGGTTAATCTTAACTCATCTATGCATGCATATATGAATGCAGACATCCGAAGATTGCTTGAGGGCGAAGGCTCAAAAACTTCAGGAGGACGTACAGATGTTGTTTCAGACATTTACCAGTGTTGTGCAAAAAATGAACTTGATCGACACACTCCAACGTCTCGGAATTGATCACCTGTTTGAAGATCAGATCAACACAACGATGAATGAAATCCACAAGAAGGAATTCGACAGTTGTAGCCTATATGATGTTGCTCTTCGCTTCCGCTTGCTTCGAGAGCGTGGCCTTTGGGTGTCTCCAGGTACCCGTTAACAATTCATGCATGTGGTATATCGAGGAGTGGGAGTACATATTCCTTATACATGATTGCATTGAAGTGAGCCCGAGCGCATAATACTAATTCTATGCTCCTGCTAGACAGCACAAGCTAGCCTGACCAGCGCTCCTCCCATCTTGTGGTAAAAATTTAGTAATATTATAGCTAGTTATGACTAATGCATGAGCAAGGAATCAATGATAAAAACATAGACTTCGCAAGGTAAAAAAGGCGCACATGATTTGCTAGGTAGCAAAAGAATCCAACTAGTTACCACTAATGCATAGGCAAGAAATCAATCGTAAAAAGATAGGCTCTTCAACTTGAAAAGGCCACGTGATGGGTGGGGTAGAGACTCAACTCGTGAATGATACTTGTAGTAATTGTGATGTACATGTTTAGTACTCCCTCCGTTCAAAATTCTTGTCTTAGATTCGTCTAGATATGGATGTATCTAATACTAAGACGTTACTTGATACATCCGTATTCAGACAAATCTAAGACAAAAAATTTGGGACGGAGGGGGTAGCAGAATATCACAGTTTTGTGACCACAAACTGAGCTCAGGTCGATGTGCTGGTGGAGTCCTCCCATAGGAATATGTCTTCCCCGCATTGTACCTTTTCTTGTTGAGCCAGTTCTGGCTCCGGCAGATATAGAATGGAAGAAAAGTCCGTATGGTTTAAGATATCAAAAAATTACATGGTAGTACAAGATAAGATAACGGCACTGCCTTAAAGATGTGCTTGATCAAGTTCGTAAGACAATATCATGACTAGCAATTTGGCATTGTCTTCAGAAAATACAAAGCATTACTAGTCCTTTTATATGATTAATTAAGTATCATATTTCTCCCTGGCTAACTACTTGACTACTAATATTATATTTTTGCTGTCGAGCACGGATTAATTATATTCTGCACCTGCGTGTAATGTAGAAATAAATGTATGTACATTAAAAAAATGGGCCACAGGTAATGAATTAATTTATTTATGTGCTTTTCCCAAACTAACCTACTTTGTAAATAAGTTAATAAGTACACCCCAACCCATGTCGTTATGTCTTATATATGCAGATGTATTCAGTAAGTTCAAGGGCAAAGATGGGAGATTGAACAGGGATATAATTAGTGAACCAATGGGATTATTGAGTTTATACAACGCAGCTTACCTATCGATCCCTGGTGAATCGGAACTCGATGAAGCCATCGTTTTCGCACGCCATCATCTCGAATCCATGAGGGGCAGCATTAATTACCCTTTTTCTGAACAAGTCAAACGGAACCTTGAGATACCACTACCAAGGACTTTGAAGAGGCTTGATGCGCCATATTACATTGCAGAGTACCAACAAGAGAAAGCATACAACCCGTCTATATTGGAACTTGCAAAGCTCGACTTTAATCTTCTGCAGCGGCTTCACCAAGAGGAACTTAAGGCTTTCTGCCGGTACGTGTTGGACATATAACTCTCTATCATGGCTTGTTGTACATGGGCTTAGTTATATCTAGATTCTAACTCTGATCTTGATTGATCATATTGGGATATATTGAAATATAAGTTAACTATATCTTATCAATGTTGATTTTAGGTGGGGAAGTGATCTATATGAAGAAGTGAGACTAACCTACTCTCGGCATCGTATTGTTGAATGCTATTTCTGGTCCTATACGGAGTACTATGAACGACATTATGGAGATGCAAGAATAATCCTTGCCAAGTTACTTGTTCTGGCAACCCTATTAGATGACACTTTCGATATGCATGCTACATTAGAAGAGGGCCGAAAGCTCAATGAAGCAATACAAAGGTAGGCAATGCTCTCTTGGGTGATAACCCTCTCCTGATTTTAACAAAATCTTATATTAATCTCATCAACACATCAAATTGATAAAACATGCATGTTGGATATAAAAGGAACACAGAGTGGGTAAGGCAGATGGGTCACGGTGCATAGATAAGACACCATCCATGACGTGGGACACTTGTGCCACCTGCTCCAGCTACACACATCATGTGGCCACCAGTTGTTCGCCATAGACCAAGTATTGAGACAATGTATGCATAAGAACAAAACATGCAATGGAGATTTTTTGTTTTAGGGGTAAAGCTAAGTTTTATTGATCATAAACCACATAAATTTGAACGTACGGATTAGATGCAATCTAGACGATGCACTATACAAAATATAGCTGCAACCATTAAGCAAATTTAATAGTCTCATCCCACGATAAAACTAACAATTTGTAATATCATTCTTATGTCCTTTATTAGTTTATCCTTGGTAAGAATGATTCCTTTTCTCAATTATTACATAGAAAAGAAATTAATCTTTCAATGGTACTTTGATATTCTTTTTCAGAGCTATCTGTTCATTGCAGAGACATATCTAGAGTTCTAGGCTACCCATTCTGGTGAAAGTCCTAATGAAAATTCATCTTGTCCTTATGATAAGTTAATTATGTTAAAAAGTTGTGGCACCATATGACTACCTTAATGGTATCAAGGTACCTCCATGTAGAGGGGCATGATGGGCACCGAATAGACAAGACAACCCTACCGCTACTACTCCACATAAACTATAAACTAACTACTGATGGGCACTTAAACCACTATGTTGATAGGGGTGCATCAGTGACTGTTGACTGCTGGGGTGCCCATTGATGGAGACTAGGTAACACTAACAATCACTGCATGGGGGGGAGGGGCCTTTGGTGGTGAGCTTTACTAGTAACATGCATATTGTGCCAATCAATCAATGGTACAAGCCGATCGAAAGCACTCATGTTTATCGACTAAATGTTTTTTGTCCCTTCCTTACTAAATGTCCGCTTCCTGGCTCCTCCCTCTTTGCCGGCCGTTTAAGTAGATAGTAGGCCCCCCTTGGCCCTGTTGGGGAACGTAGCAGAAATTCAAAATTTTCTACGCATCACCAAGATCAATCTATGGAGATTCTAGCAACAAGAGAGGGAGAGGATGAGCATCTTCATACCTTTGAAGATCGCTAAGAGGAAGTGTTAGAAGAACACGGATGATGGAGTCGTACTCGCGGCGATTCAAATCGCCGAAGACCCGATCTAGCGCCGAACGGACGGCGCCTCCGTGTTCAACACACGTACAACCCGGGGATGTCTCCTCCTTCTTGATCCAGCAAGGGGAGAGGAGAAGTTGAGGGAGAACTCCTACAGCACGACGGCGTGGTGGTGGTGGAGCTCGTGGTTCTCCAGTAGGGCTTCGCCAAGCACTACAGAGGAGGAGGAGGTGTTGGAGGAGGGAGAGGGCTGCGCCAGGGGAAGGGTGCGGTTGCCCTCTCTCTGCCTCACTATATATAGGGGGAACGGGGTGGAGGAGGTGCCCTAGGGTTCCCTAGGGGATGGGTGGCGGCCACAGGGGAAACCCTAGATGGGTTTGGGCGCCCCCACCCCTAGGAAACTTGCCCCCCAAGCCGGGAGGGGCGGCTGCCCTAGGGGAGGCGCCCCCACCTCTCCAGGTTACGTGAGAGGGGTTGGGAGGGGTGCACAGCCCCTTAGTGGGCTGGTGTGCCCACTCCCCTTGGCCCATAAGGCCCCCCAATGCTTGTCGGGACCTCCGAAACACCTTTCAGTCACGCTGGTCGTCACCCGGTACTCCCAGAACAATTCCGGACTCCAATACCCTTCGTCCAATATATCGATCTTCACCTCCGGACCATTCCGGAGTTCCTCGTCATGTCTGGGATCTCATCCAGGACTCCGAACAACCTTCGGTAACCACATACTATTTCCCATAACAACTCTAGCGTCACCGAACCTTAAGTGTGTAGACCCTACGGGTTCGGGAACCATGTAGACATGACCGAGACAGTTCTCCAGCCAATAACCAACAGCGGGATCTGATTACCCATGTTGACTCCCACATGTTCCACGATGATCTCATCGGATGAACCACGATGTCGGGGATTCAATCAATCCCGTATACAATTCCCTTTGTCAATCGCTATGTTACTTGCCCGAGATTCGATCGTTGGTATCCCAATACCTCGTTCAATCTCGTTACCGGCAAGTCATTTTACTCGCTCCGTAATGCATGATCCCGTGACTAACTACTTAGTCACATTGAGCTCATTATGATGATGCATTACAGAGTGGGCCCAGAGATACCTCTCCGTCATACGGAGTGACAAATCCCAGTCTCGATTCGTGCCAATCCAACAGACACTTTCGGAGATACCTGTAGTGCACCTTTATAGCCACCCAGTTACGTTGTGACGTTTGGTACACCCAAAGCATTCCTACGGTATCCGGGAATTGCACAATCTCATGGTCTAAGGAAATGATACTTGACATTAGAAAAGCTCTTAGCAAACGAACTACACGATCTTGTGCTATGCTTAGGATTGGGTCTTGTCCATCACATCATTCTCCTAATGATGTGATCCCGTTATCAATGACATCCAATGTCCATGGTCAGGAAACCATAACCATCTATTGATCAACGAGCTAGTCAACTAGAGGCTCACTAGGGACATGTTGTGGTATATGTATTCACACATGTATTACGGTTTTCAGTTAATACAATTATAGCATGAACAATAGACAATTAGCATGATCAAGGAAATACAATAATAACCATTTTATTATTGACTCTAGGGCATATTTCCAACAGGCCCCGCAACCAAGAGTCACTTGTCGAAAGTTGGCCAGGAAGACAATAACTAAGCTTTACCCCGTGGTTTTTCCCTTGGATTATTAGTTTATGATTTTTTTAAAAATTCAATCATCATTCATAATAAAGTGCACATATTTGATGATTTGATCTAGAACAA
The DNA here is from genome assembly GCF_018294505.1 of Triticum aestivum. Taxonomy (NCBI): domain Eukaryota; kingdom Viridiplantae; phylum Streptophyta; class Magnoliopsida; order Poales; family Poaceae; genus Triticum; species Triticum aestivum. The sequence goes on from NC_057798.1 coordinate 5,850,255, forward strand.
TTGTGTTACACAAATGAACGTTGCATCACACAATCATTCATTACATGTGTTTGTTTGACTAGCATGATTTTTCATCAATCTCTCTTATTATTGAACTAAATGATTACAGCCATGCCTCCCTATAGGTGTGTGTTCTTAGGAATGAAAGTTCATTAAAAAAAGAAGTAGACAATGATAAGAAGGCCTCAAGAAAATCAATGTCGTCCACAAAGTCATAATTTAGCACCTCTTGCATCCCCCCCCCCCCCCCCCTCTGTTGTTCCCTGAAGTCTCAGAATAAAGGGAAGCACAAATCAGAAGCTAGGGTACCTACTTCAATCATGTAGGGATTCATGAACAATCTTTCCAATCTATCTATGTAGCTAGCATACCTATCATACTAACCTACCGCTAGATTCTTCACTTCCCTCCTCATGTTGGCCCGTGCCCGCCAAATGCAAATTCCAGTATATTGTTGCTTCCTTCGATGAATCCAAGACATGGGATTGGATGAACAAAACACATCCAAATGATTGGTCGACTATCGATCGTCACTACATATGATCCAATCATCATCCAAAATTGTCATCAGTGGTGTACGTAGTACTTTGGCTTGTCTAGCTTGGTGCTTGCTGCAAGTTTCAAGTACATTTTTAACTGTTGTGTCGTGGGAGTCTAGGACAAAGCGGAAATTGACCAACTTGGTTGATAGGAAAATAGAAATCTGGTCGAGTTAGAGCAACATACTTAAGGTCCCCTACAAGGTTGTGATAGTTTCAAATATCATTAGAGATATGATTCCTCACATCCTATGATAGTTATATGATTAGTTTATAAATGTGGAGTGGTCGCTGGTGTTAGTTCGGTAGGTTGCCGTGTAGCTTGGAAAGTTTCCATGTATGATGCCCTGATCATGTATGAGTAGTACAAGCTCGTTTAGGAATTAGGAATTAGTGTACGGGTAAAACCCGGTTAGGATTTGACTGTCCATGTTGTACTTAGACCATCTAGTTGGAGTCCGCTTGCTAGCCAGGTCGATGCATATAGCTCTCTCCTTCAATGGCATGTGTTGGTATGACATTGGGGATAATAATGGATATATTGTTGCGAAGTGAGAACAATAGCACCACTACTTCACCTATGAAGATTTGGAGCTCCGCAAAATACTTGATAGCAATTGAAGATTGAAGTCCATGAAGAAAAATGCAGATAGCCCGCTCAGGAGAACCACTTATAATAGATAAACATGAATATGATGCACACATATTAGTTAAACATAATCAGATATGAGTTCACCTTTGACTGGATGAACTAAGTTCTTCTAGGTTGTAAATTATAGAAATACCATGGATGCGGGGCATTACTTGATTCCATAGATCAATGTGGAGAATCCTCCAAGCTAGCAGGTTGACAACATAGAAATTTGCTTCCAGAACTCCATGAATCAATGCACTAGAACATCCAATTATTCAAGTCACTAGCATCAGGACATAGAAAGAAAAAGAACCAATCGAACAACTTCTGGCTTCATGAGTGGACTGAAGGTGTCCTCGTCATTCACACATAACATTTTTTTGAACCCATTCACAATAAGATGAGGTTTGAGTCAATTTACATGGCCATTTGCCTTGCATATGTACTCTTCAATGTTGCAAAGATGGGATGAGATAACATATATGATCACACACAATCTTAATACCCAGTTTGTGTCGATGATGTTAATACACTAAGGGGGAGTTGACAAGGCATTGATCTCTCCGTTTTCAGTAGGGCCACTCGACATTCATGGCATTCTTCCATTCCGGATGTTACAAGGGATCCTCAATATCATATATTCTCTATAAATACTAAATAGTTATAAATACCATATTATGTGTATCATATAATGATTTATTTATACATGAATACAAGGTGATCTTGTTAAACACCTGTAGCATATTGCACAAGGCAAGGACTCTTTATCGTATAAAGAAGGCACCACGTGGAATCCACAGTTCATTCTAAGTTAGGGATCTCTTTCCTTAGGCATGTGTCGCCTACAAGCCGAACTCAAAGAAGATCAAGTCTTAACGTCCAAGACAAGGTTCATATGTAAGGACATGGAGGCCATTGTGAAACGCACGCAACTCATACCACTCAAGTTGCATGCAATATCAATTTTGAGGAGCACCATCGCAGGTAGTTTAGATATCATCTACATTAGCTTCCACCAAGGATTGTAGTATAAAGATTACAAGGTAGGATGTAGGACTCTTTACCCATCTTGGCTGGGGTGTCTGAACCTGGGCACATCATGTGACTTCTTGCCAATTTGTTGAAGTCCTTCAGTGGGGTATATGCATCACCTACTCACCGTACTTTCAGCTTGTACTATATATATTCTCGCACGCAAGATTGGCCAAATTTCATCGTGGACATTCAAGCAACTCCGTCGATCGCTCAAATCTTTGCTTGTTGCGAAGGGGTTGGGAGAGCTACTTCATAAGTCAGCTATCCCAAGGATGACATCACAAATGTGATATCTTAAAGAAATTGAAAACCCATGTGGTGACGGGTATTTGGCTGTGCTCCATTTGAAACGCATCATCTCACACTTCCTTGGGGTAGTCCATCCTTTGTGAGATGACTCCCCTGCAGTGGACCAAAGTAGTTTTTGTAATAGTAATCATCTCATAATAAGTTATATACTCCCTTCGTCCCGAATTAATTGTCATAGCATTATGTACATCCGTATCTAGACAAATCTAAAACAATTAATTTGGGACGGGGGTAATATGTATCATCCATGTGGCCGAAGCTAATTAAGCTAACTGGCATATATGTAGATGGGATGAGAGTGCTATTCCTCTTTTACCAGAGTACTTGAAAAGGTACTTTGTAAGGTTGATGAATACTTTCAAAGAGTTTGAGGATGAAGTGAAGCCAGATCACAAGTACCGTGTTGCTTACAGTACCAAAGCGGTACGTGTATCTGTCATTTCTACAGCAATTTTTCAGAATCATATTAATTAATTCTCTTAATATATAATATAACCTAAAATTTCTCCTGCTCATATGTATGTACGCATGCTGCATGCAGTTCCAAAATTTGTGCAAGCACTATCAACAGGAATCTGAATGGTTTCATAGCAGTCACATACCAAGTTTTGAAGATCACGTCAAATGCTCGATCATCTCCGCTGGTACTCCGACACTATTTGTCGGTTCACTTGTGGGTATGGGTGACGAAGCATCAAAGGAAGCATTCGAGTGGGCCATCGGTTGTACCGATGCTGTAAGGGCTTGTGCTGAGGTGGCACGTTTCATGGATGACTTGGCTTCGTTTAAGGTATAGTAATAGTATATGGCTTGATTATATTCAAATGTTCTTTAATTTGTATGATAAAACAGATGGAGTAACTAGTTGTTTTTGTCCTTGTTCACAGCATGGGAAGAACAAATTTGATGTGGCTAGCTCCATCGAAAGCTACATCAACCAGCATCATTGCACGGATGAGGTAGCTATGGACGTGTTGGATAATCTGGTCGAAGATGCATGGAAAACTACCAATCAGGCACGATTTGACCGTGGTGCGCTGCTCCCGCTTGTGAACCGAGCTGCGAACTTCACCAAGAGCATGACCTTGTTGTTCCGTAACAAATGTGACCGCTACACATTCAGTCGTGGCAACAAAGACAGGATCCAGCAGCAGTTCGTACACCCTATCCCCCTCTAGTTGGTCAACATGCACACATGGGATCTCTCGGACACATTAAATTTATGGATATGACCCTAATTTCTATGTATTTTCAGTTTGCAAATAAGCACACCTCGTATTTATGTTCTTGAAATTTGTAACTTGGCTTGTACTTCCAAATTCCAAATAAGTACACATGTATGTACTTGTATGAATTGTTGTGATATCTTCCATATGCATATTTCAGGATATTGAATGGCTGAAATAAACTGAATCTTTCTGGTAAATTACTTGTATGAATAATGTGTTGTTGGTGCATGTTCATTTGATTCGCTCATGAGTAAATATTTGAAGTACAAACATATGACACTTACATGGTCTTGTGCTCAAACTGAATTGTATTTGTCCGGTGTGATCTTTCCGTGCACATGAAGCTTGATGAGCTAGAAGCACACCAATAGAGCTAGAGGCAAAGACTAAAACTTTTGTGTGGTGATCATTTCAGTCCTTCATACTCAGTCTTGCCGGTCATGCACTAGAAGTCTAGAAATGATCATGTCATGTTCCATATAACTTGGTATTTATATATGTCTCGTGTTGTGCATGGGATGCCCCCAGTTCGACATAGTACTAGTACTAGCATATTTGTACATGTGATGGTGGGGGAGACTAGTATAGGATCTGGCCTTTAAGTGACATCAATCTTTTTGAAGACACAAAACATGTTCAAACATTATGAAAATATTTGCAGACACATGTCCATGTTTGATGTACAACCTCAAAAAGTTTCAGCTCCTAATTCAAACTACACTTAAAGAACCAAAAAAGAAAAAATTGGATGTGAATAGTGGCAAATACTATTCACCCAAAGCTGACACTATTCATATTCGAATTTGTCTTTGTTGAATCTCTAATTGTAGATCGAGTTTTGAGCTGATTTGTTTTGGAGTTGTAGACATACCCTGCAGGCATGTTGTCTAGAAAAATCAGAATTTTTTGAATTGCCTAAATATGAAATTTTGGAGTTGATCCTACGATCTCACTAAGGGCCAGATCCTATACTAGTCTTCCTCGGTCTAGTTTGATATGTACTCCCTCCGGCACTTTGTACTGTACAAAGTTGAGTAACTTATTTTAGGACGGACGGGTACTTGAATATGTGTGGCTCGGATGGTTCATTTTGAATGTACTCAAATAGTTGTTGCTGGGATTGTCCACTTTGACATGTACCCAAATTTTGCCATGTACTTGAACAGGATGGCCTAATGTTCTCATGTACTCAAAATTTTCTCATAATGTACAGTTTTCTTGCATAATTGGTGATATAAAAGAAGCCAAGTACTTCAAAACACATGCATATATGTGTGCAAAGAGGGCATCAATGTTGTCAAGATTTTAGAACTCTTATTTACCAAGGACAAAACAATTAAAATGAGAAACTTGAGATTTACTTCAACAGTATTTCAGGGGGCGTTTCCTGATATGTACATTGGCCTGGGATGGCTCCATGCTCATCTCAGCCATCCATGTCAGATCCTATGATTCTGATAGTTTTCTTTTCTATATTTGCACAAGTCCAGATTCTATTGCAGTTGGCCCCACGCACAGCTAACAACGAAATTATTTTGGAATAGAAGATGAGAAACGGAATACTAAGCCAGAACATTCTTATAGAATATCAAAAGCACGCATCACTTTCCTGCAAACAAAAGCTGCAGGCACACAACAAAACAGAAAATAACACAGGTAACATGTACATCAAGAAGTTTTTTTTTTCTTCAAGAAAGACACCCATAGGGCATCTTAGAACTGATAATTATTATCCAGGAGAACAGCCAATACAATGGGAAGACAATTGGAGGCAGAATGACCAGTAAAAAAAATTACAATGGAAATCGTACTAGTCCTCTCCTCCGATTGATTGCCGCTCACACTGAACATCAAGAAGTTGACAACGAATGAATTATCAATTTTGGCCTGTAACAAGATTTGAATTATTATTATTGTTTTTGCCTCTCACATAGATCTTTGCTAAGTTACTTTCGTTGTTGTTGCTGCTACAATCACTACAAAACTGCTATTATTATTGTTTTGTTGTTGTTGCTACTGTTACTATTGCTATCAAACTATCATACTACTGTGTTACTAAACACTTTGTCGCAGATATTTAATTCTCCAGGTGTGGTCGAATTGACAACTCAACTGCGAATACTCATAAATATTTTTTGGCTCGCTTATGTCGAATCAATAAATTTGGGTGAAATACTATCCTTGAAGACTGTCGTGATCCACTATACTTGTGTGTTATCATGAAACGCGATCAACCTTCTAGTTACTACTATGTGTGATTTGGCAAAGCCATGTTCTGGTTCTTATTGAACAATGTGTTCTGATCGCTAAATTTGTGTGTGTGTGTGTGTGTGTGTGTGTGTGTGTGTGTGTGGTGTGTGTGTGTGTGGGGGGGGGGGGGGGGCTCCGCTGTCTCTAATAAGTGGATAAGTAGATTAACTCATTTGACCTCCTCCGTAGTGATTCGGACATTCAGTGACTCTGGTTTGTAGGTAAACGAGCTCAGTAAATTCAGTTCATCAAATGATTTTTCTTCTAGATTGGACTAGTCAATTAATCTGGTAATGATGATCCTCAGTTAATTCAGTTTGGTTCATGAATTAGTTTCCGCATCACCAGGTTGTGTTGAAGGAGTGAAATGGGGATGTTCTATGCCCTGGTTCATCAATTAATTTATGCAGATCTTCACCTAGTTTTCTTAGGTCGCCTTTTGTCGTTCCTGCTCTGTTGTCACGGAAAAAAAAATTGACAATTAGTTTTTTTATTAATTTACCATAAAATACATAATATTTTTGCAATAAACATATTCATGAAATCTGAAAAATCCATGTAGAATTAACAATATTTGCAATTTCAAAATATTCCTGAATTTGGAAACATCTTTGCAAATTTAAATAATGTTCATGAATCTATAAAGTAACTGTGAATTTTTAAAATGTCCATGGATTTGAAAATATCTTCACGGATTTAGATAATCTGCACTAATTTGAGAAATGATCACTGTTCGTGACTTCAAACTAATATTCTCCGATTTAAAGAAATGTTCACGTATTTAACGAATGTTTAAGGATTTAAAAAATGTTCACAAATGTAAAAGAAATTACATGACATACAAATTCAAAAAAATCGTAAAATTTAAAAAATATTCATGTGCTTAAGAATGCTGTTGAATTAAAATAGAAAAATGGAAAATAAAGAAAAATTGCAGGATAAAATAAAAGAAACAAACAAAAGGACAAACGGTAGATAAAAACGAAAAGAGTAAAAACTGGACGAAGGAATCTTCTAGAATGTTCCCAAAACCTAAGAACCACACACTGGTTCCTGTTGCATGGGCCTGCCCATCGGGAAAAGAGGATAATCCCTTCTACCTGGGCCTGTAATATATCGCGCTTGGTCTTGACAATGCTTGGCTGGCCCGATACTGTGGATGGTTTAGCACGGGTTTTTCTGCAGTTTTTTCGCGCTGGTTTTCGTTTTCTCCTAATTTCTTCTGTGGCGCTTGACTTCGGGTTTTTTTTAATAAAAAATATATCGCATTTATATCTATACACAATATTTGATTTTAAACATATAAACATTTGTATATAACTATTTATGCAAATTTCAAAAGTGTTCACTATTTAAAAAACATTCATGTAAATTTAAAATGTGTTCACCTATTAAAGAATAATTCATATAGCGTTTTTTTTAAATCACTGTATTTTCGGGTGTTTTTGTAATTTAGAAAGTGTTTGTCATTTTAAAATTTTCATGCCAAACTAAAAATTGCTCATGTCTTATAAAATGTTCATCTATTTTAAAATTTGTTCACATTTCAAGAAATTTTCATCTTGTAGAATATACTAAGCCAAAACATTCTCATAGAATATCAAAACACGCATCACTCCGGCAAACAAAAGCTGCAAGCACACAACAAAACAAAACAAATGGAAAATAGAGCAAGCCAGCAACTTGGACATCACTAAGCCTTTTTTTTCAAGAAAGACACCCAAAGGGCATCTTAGATCTGATAATCATTATCCAGTAAAACAGCCAGTACAACGGAAAGACAATTGGAGGCAGAACGGCCAGTAAAAAAATTAAAATTACAGCGAAAACCGTACTAGTCTTCTTCCTCCAAATGATTGCCGCCCACCAAAGTGAAAATCACACTGAACATCAAGAAGCTGACAACGAATGAATTAGCAATTTTGGCCTGTAACAAGATTTGAATCAAATCAATTATTATTATCCCTATTGAGATTACACATTGGGGAGCGAATTAATTAGTTAGTAACAAAACTGCAATGGCAATTACCTATCTGTAGCACATGTTCTGCTACTGTTGAAATCAGTAGAAAACTTCTGTTACATAGAATGAGAAGCTAACACAGTTTGCTTGTGTACACTTCTGATGAGACGAACAGCAAGGAATTACCATGTATACACAACTAATTGAGGTTCGATGCCGGGGGCTGGGTCATTCATTGTCTACCCCTAGATCCCGAACCACCGTCATGCTGCTCCTGGGGCCAGGGCTGCCATCTTTCAGATCTATGATGATTGCTTGGGAATCTTCTTCCTTGATGATGATCATACGGATATCTCGATCTTGCCCCATTCCTCCCATTCCTTTGCACCCTTCCACCCCTGTCAAAACCTCTCCCTCGATATCCTGAACTGTTATTCTGCCTCATGGCGTCGTGACGGGGCATCTGAGTTGAAGTAGAAGGACAAGGACTCCCTCGTTGCAACTGTGGGAAAGGGATAAAAGGCACACCAGGTGCGACTTTCCATTTCTGGCCACAGTTGCCACCTCCTTCAACTTCTGGGGTTCCCAGGTGCTCAACACGAGCGATGGGAATCCCATATGAAATATTTGAGTTAGGGAGGCAGAATCCTGGAGCTACATAACGACCCTGCTGAGGCTCAAACCCAGGAGGCACATCATCGTCTGTGCCTGTTGAGCTGCTTCCCGTCACAGGCTGCGACTTATTTCTGGTCAAGCCAGACTGAAGACCCAATTCTCCATAGACTTTCCGAACTTGTGATCCAACCATTTTATAGTGGGATTCTGGTTGATAATCCCAACGGCTCTTGCGCTTTCTTCTATAGTGGGATTCTGTATACCATTTTGAAGTTGAAACAGGTCCATCCATATAAGGATGGATCCACTTCTCACAGAATTGCCGAGCGATAGTTTGAACCTGTTAACATTAATATTAAATCAGATATTGGGAAAACTGGACAAGACCATAGCTATTCATGAACTACCTAACCTATGCTTGCAGAGAGTAACAAATTTTAAATTCCTTGTTTCTTACTGCAAAACCTAACAAGAATGTGAACAGGGCTGGGAAAGACAAAATAATAAATAATGTGAACTGACAAATAGCTACTTAGCCAGCAGCAAAAACTTTCCTAGGGTACCATGACTGGTAAACCTAACAGGCATGTCAATTTCATGAAAAGCATCTGCTCGTAACAGTATTTTTTTAATAGGGGAAACTGTAGCTCACTTAACTAGCAGACCTATCTGGTGTAGCCAGGACAAGAATGGGGGAGTTGAACCAAGTTTTATGAACATGAAAATAAGCAAAGGTTTGTGGGATAAGCTGTGCACGTCACAAGTATGGTCACATCCATGTACACTTTTATGTAAGATTTTCGTTCTTCCTCGATTATTTAATTCATTCGTTACATTTATAAAGTTACATCAGAATCAGAAAATGGCGTATCTTTCCATGCATTAGTCCATGGATCAGCTAAACATTCTAACAAATAAACAGCATGCAGATGCATGTCCAAAGTACAAGTTAAAAAGCATCCATCATCTCTAGTACATTACCTGTTTATCATTATGCCGGGTCAATTTCAACATCGAGTCCCTGAATCTGCAACAATAAAAAGTACAGAACAAGGTAATGAAAATTTGTACAACTGAAGCTCCAAAAAGGACAAAAACCGAAGGTATTGGCAATGGAGATTTTTTTATGGCCATTATCCACCGGCAAGGCTTAGTGATAGACTAATAGGGTCACGGGTAACACAGTACCGAAAACCTGCAACTACACGTAGCTGTAAATCAAGACCTCACTCATATCAACTAGAAAAACAACCTGCGAGGTCTTAACGACAGAGACCAGTGCATGGCTGTTCGCTCTACTGTCATCTCTTCCAATGCCTCAGTTGTATGCTTGCAAGAAACCAAAGTCAAAACTTTAACTCCCTAACTCGTTCTTGAAACAGTGGGATCAGAGTTTGATGGTTACACTCGTCTCCCAGCAATTGGTACTTCGGGTGGGATTCTCCTAGGTTGGAAGAGTCGTTGTGTCTCCCTGACCAATGTGACGCTTACCAATAACGCCGTCTCAGCCCAGGTTTCCTCCCCGGCTGGGCAATGGTAGCTGACCGTGGTCTACGGCCATCAGAGGAAGCTGCCAAGATTGAGTTCCTCGACGAACTTTGTTTGCTGCACATCGCTTATGTTTCAAGGTAACCTACACCGCAGGTTGATGGGACGTTTCCTGCGCACTTTGTCCTCACTCGTGCGCACCAAGGGTCAAATTACAGGTTGGTCACCTATCCTCAAATTGCTCCAAGCCAAGCACACCTAACTTCGAGGTTCCTTTCGGATAGGCTCCCAGAAAAGAAGGTGCGCCTTGTTTTTATGACTAGTCTATCTCCTGGACCCATTAAGCCAGGATGTCACTTAAAGTCCTCTCCTGGACCCATGCCCACTTCTGCGGTCCCATCCCCGACGAAGCCCTCATCTGCTAAGCAAAGGACGCAGAAAGAGCAGCCCAAATGCCTTGCGAGTGTCAGTGCTCCTCCATCCTAGATGCTCTAGAAGAACCGAAACACATGAAATGACAACTTGCATCCAGACCACCACACCCTTCTTAGGGCCATCATCGAGGAGGGTCGCGGATCCGGGCCGGCGGATGTCCAGTGATCCCCCCTTTTTTTCCTTGCCTGCTTCTTGTTCTGTACCTGCCCGTTTGGGCATGTAAGTAACTTTGTTCCTACGTTTGCAATACAACGGGATGAGCTTTTGAGAACGAAACGAAGTGAGAGGCCGGGGGGCAGGGAAAAGAGTCGAGTCGATCAACCGGGAGAAGCAAAATGAAAACAAACCAAAAAATTTACTTGCATATGTTCACTAAACATAAGCAATTACAAGGACAGCCAACTAGATGTTAGGTTCCTCCAAGGGGCGTCCCTAAAACACCCCATTTGTTGTTTGTCCGGCATTGTTCGCTTTTGGCCCAAAAAAACTTGTCCAAAGGGGTCCTCCATATGTCGGACGATAGCCCATCACCCCT